>NC_136491.1:40589836-40684836 GCF_053919585.1 Euprymna scolopes | reverse complement strand
TAATCCTTTTTTTTTCAAACACTTTCTTTGATGCTGGATATTTTATTATCTTTTTGTTTTATGATTCTTCTTCTTTTATATAATAAACTAGACGCAATTTTTGCCTCTAGACGAAACTGTCGTAGGTTGACAACAGCAGATGGCACATAGAAAATTATTATGTTTACGTCATTAGCCATTGCTTTATCTAGCTATAGAACGCAATTACATACACATTACTTCGTAATGTTAAAACTTTACTTTTATTCCGAGGAGCGCCATGATAATCATCGTCCCAACCTGCAGAGGAAATAGCTAAAATTTCACCTTCTCTATACCGAATTCTCTTACGACACAATTCTACACCGACTGCATTTATACTTTTTCTTACGTGTTAGCCGTCATTAAGTGATTACAAGATTTTCGAGAGAGAGAGAGAGAGAGAGAGAGAGAGAGACAGAGAGAGACAGAGACAGAGAGTGAGAGAGAGAGACAGAGAGTGAGAGAGAGAGAGAGAGAGAGCAAACTATAAATGGCTAAAATTAAATCACGCTATTAGTTCACATGTTAGAATGTGGTTAGCAATTATTTCGTTTCATTTGGCTTTCCGGTCACGGATTCGATTTATATGTCTGCTTGTTCGTTTATATACACAAACTATAACTGGATATTCGATTTTTAAGTTTGCACGTTCGTTTTATTTTTGCATTATAACTGCTTCACAAACTATAAATGCCTAAAATTAATTCATGATATTATTTCAGATGTTAAGATGTGGTTATTAATTAATTTATATTAACCTTTTATTGTATCAACAAAGATACCCCAATAGTAGTTCTAGGGACGCATCCGATAATATTTCGTTTCATTTGGCTTTTTAGTTTCCGATCCGATGCATATGCTTCCATGTTTGTTTGTATACACAAACTATAAATGGATAAAATTACATCACGCTATTATTATACATGTGAGGATGTCATTAAATTTTAATTACACTTAAACACGTTATTTAACAAATACAAAAAGGAGTAAATTTGAGGATTTTTCCACCTCCGACCAATCATTTAAAATTATGACTTATATGTTTTCAGCACCCCTGAAAACAAAATCGCGTTTAAAATTCCGGCAAACAAGTACTTCACCACGTTATTTAATAAAAGAAAAAAAAAGGAGGAATAGTACTTTTACATATATGAAATGTTTGTTTCAAAAAAGGTTTTCGGGTGTGCTGAAAACGAAAATAACGTTTAAAATTCAGGCAGAAATTTAAAATACTGTTAGTTTTAAAATATAGATCATTTGTATATAATCATTTAACGTAAATTGAGCACCTACTTTATGCCCGCCTTTTGTTGGGGGGGGGTCAGCGTACAATGAACACAATTTAGCGTAAACTGAGCACCCAATTTTTTTCGTGGGGAGGTACCAAATATTAATACTCAATTTGACGTGCACAAACCCCAAACAAAAATGTCGGTGCTCGTTTTACGTTAAATTGTGTTCATTGTACATTGACCCCCCCCCCTACCATATGCCAGCATAACTTGGTGCTTATGAATTTGTTAACATGAGGAGGTTGGGGGTCGGCAAACGACAAAAACAACACCAGCCGTATTTTAAATTTTTACGCGGGGCGAGGGGGGGATGCATGCTACCACCGGGAAACGCCGGTTAATGGATCCTGCTAGTTATTAATAAGAAAAGATAAAAAAAATCGAATTTCTAACTACTAAACGATGGTTTCAAGAACTTTTATCAATTTTATTATAATAGTTATGTATGGTGGTGTTTGTATGCCATAAAAAAAAACAATGTAGACTTGTCTGTTCCTCTCAATTATTGCCTATAATTGATTTTGAATGAATGCCAAGTCAAATAAAAAGACAGAAAAATAATCAGACATTGTTTTTTTTTTATGTTTTGACGAAAAATAAAATTCAATTTTTTTTTTACTCACATTACCTTAATTTAGTTTTCCTTATAGTATTTTGACGAATCGTATCCAAGAACAATTTTCACTTACCTGAAAAAGTGAATAAAATGAAATAATTAGAGGAGCATAAAAATACGAATTATCCCCCCCCCCCAAAAAAAAATGTGATGAAAAACGTTTAAAATTGTTTTGATTGGAGATTTCCAACCGAGGTCCACATGAACATCCGGGGATCACAGATACTTTAAGGATGTCCACATAAACCCCCAGAGATCACAGATACTTTTTAAGGGGGTCCACATGAACATCCGGGGATCACAGATACTTTCAGGATGTCCACATAAACCCCCAGAGATCACAGATACTTTTTAAGGGGGTCCACATGAACATCCGGGGATCACAGATACTTTAAGGATGTCCACATAAACCCCCAGAGATCACAGATACTTTTTTAAGGGGGTCCGCATGTACCTCCGGGAATCACAGTTACTTTAAAGAGGTCTACAGAAAAATGGCTTCTATTTATTTTATTCTGTTTATTAGGAGAAATACGTACGTTTATTGAAAATTTCCGGCTTTGCATTTGGATTGTTTATTATTATTTTCGTTTTTCGTCTTTTTATATCATGCTGCTATTTGACGTTTCTTGAATGCCTTCCAACGGTTGCTGTCTGTTGCTATTTTGTTTGTGCTGCCTATCAGGATGAAATCATCATCAACTGACCCCCTCCCCTTATTATTAAGTGGCATACCACATGGATTTGGAATATGAACATCAATATAAAACACACTTTGGAGGACCGAAAGCAGGCGACTATTGAATATTTGTAAATGGACTTTTCATTTCAATTACCAATCCTCGGCTATAAATAGATGTTATTTTTAATGTTGGAGAGCTGTGAAAATGACCTTAGTTGTGACAAAAGGGTCTTTGAATGGTATGCCACATTCTTTCTATCCATTTTCACAACTATTTGATATTGTATCAGTCTAGGCTGGTACCGTCACTTTCTTTGGGCGGGGGAGCAATTTATGAAATTTTTTACAGTTTCAGTTTTTATTAACTTCCCGTAGTTGTGATTTTGTTTGAGAAACTGATTTGGCCATTATCATCAGTGATGTTTCCCCAGTTCATTATTGGTTTCGGTCGCTCAAAACTTCATACCATCTGAGTTGACCCAGTCGCTACGAATTTGTAAAAGAATGGTCCCTCCTGGACACATGAAAAAATAATGCGAGATAAAAAGAGGCGCTTCTGCAGAATTGGGGTAAGATTTTGTAGTCGATAAATGGAGTTTTCAAATAAAAAACAATAGTTTCAACTGACTTTCTTTTTTTCAATTCTAATAAGTTACAATCATGCAGTAGAAATAACCTGAATATTACTCAATTATTAACCAAAACAACTTTAATCGTGTTAGCAGGTGAAAATTTCCGCCATCTTGTTTAAATCAAAACGGAAAATTACCTCCCTTTTCAACTCTCTTGTATCTTTCGATCGTTTTTCTCACACTCTATTTTTTATTTTCTTTAATAAATAATTTTCTACCTCATCGATTTTCGTAATTTTTTAATATAATCATCTTAAAAATACGAAGAATACGTAAATACCATTGTTTTAATGTGAAATTCAGTTTTTGTTCCAATAGTGTAGAAGCCCCAAAGAACGATATATATATGACGCTCAATGTCGTGTGAAAATAAATTCGTGTGATTTCGTGTGATTATGTCAGTTAAAATAAATATCCAATGAGTGATGATAGGATTAGTTTAAAGAAAATACAGTGTAGATGAATCGTAAAATGAATACATAAAATCAACATATGGGTAGACGAACAGCAAATGGATATACGTATTAATGAATTCGTTCCGAAAACAGAAATCATCTAAAAAAAAAAAAAAAAAAAAAAACACACAAAAACCCCCCCAGAAAAATGTAAAAATAATATATATTATAAATTGTTTAAAGGACGGACAATGTTGAGGATGAAGACCGGCACAGGAAGCTTAGAGAAGTGAGGTCTCCTGAGGCGGTCAAATCAGTCGATGACCTCAGTTTGACAGAAGAAGAACACTGAATGACATTGCAAGGATTTTGAGGTTATCTGTTGGGGCAGAACACAAAATTATCCATGATGACCTTGGTTCCTCGAAGGTCAACCGCCGATGGATGCCAAGGATGCTAACTGCAACACAAGGCCTCATACAGCAGCTCAAACGGTGCAAACCATTAACGAGATGGCCTGAGAACTACTCCCCTAATCCTCCTTACAGCTTATACTTTGCACTCTCAGGACTTTCATCTGTTTTGTCCTTTGAGGGTGTTCCTAAGACGTACAAAATTTGATGAAGTCAGAAGTGCTGTAAATGACTGGTCGAGACATCAGTCTAAAGATTTTGAAGGAATACGAAAGCTTGTACACAGGTGGGAAAAGTGTGTGGCATTGTTGCGAGATTATGTTGAAAAATAATAAACTTCTATCTGTATTAGAAAACAGAGATACAAGCCTTCAATCACGCTGACCCAGTTGCAGTGAAAGCAGTTGATGGGACTCTGCTCAAGGTTGTCGAAAGCACTGAAAAATATTTTGGCGGGAGAAAAGCACTGGCATGGAGTGCATGTCACAAGTTGAGGAAGATGTGGTCATCAACTCTCTCAAAAAAGTTGAAAGTAAAACTCTTTGTTGTCACAGTAGAAACAGTCTTTCTCTATGGTGCTGAGGCATGGATTCTTACAAATGCGCTGAAGAATAGACTGGATGGTTGTTACACACAGATGCTCAGGATAGCCCTCAATATATCATGGAGTAGCCACGCAACAAACCAACAGCTTTATGGCGACCTACGAGTATCACTGAAAGTACAGCAGAGAAGGATGAGAGTAGCCAGTCACTGCATGAGACACAAGTAAGCAAGCTAGTTCTCTGGATACCAACAGATGGACACTCAAACCGTGGTAGAAGAATCAGCCACATCGGTAACCTGCTCCAGAACACAGGATTGGAAAGTGTTTGGGACCTGCAAACTGTCATATAAGATCCAGAGAAATGGAGAAGTCGTATAGATTCGGTTGTGAAGTGTCCTAAAAGATGACGGAAATGAGATGATGTATTAGAAGTCCCTATACCAAAACATTTCCCTCATGTACTGAATGACCGTCGTATCTATCCTGGTGTACTCGCCCGAGATGTTATCATATGAATCATCATCAGTTGTAGATTAAAACACTGAAAGTAAACTTAAATGTGCAAAATGTATAAATATTTGCACATGTGTAAAAGACCAGTTTACGTCGACTTAACACTTGACCAGTTCTAATTTCTTTCTATTTTGACCCCTGAGCAACTATTTTAACCAGGCCTTGCGTCGCTCTACGACGTTCCATCTCGGAGGAGATACAGTTTGAAAAAATGTAAACAGACAGGCAGGCATAGTGATATTGTTATTGTATTTCATTGAAATTACGATATGATAAACGTTTTCTATCACTTTTTTTTTTCTAACGTTATAACTTTTGATCAGTGCTGGGCATATTTCAGTGATTTACGTAAGCTGCCCGCACAATATCAATACAAAAACAGTCGTTCACTGTATAAGTATCACAAACACACACACATACAAAAAAAAAAGAGAGAAAACCGATTATTTCATAACAAGAGCAACATAGACAGAATTAATAAAAAATTATACGATGACAACAATTCTGTTAGGTTTTCACTGAAATCTAATTAAGAAGAGGTCCTGGATATGACCTTAAACTATATCCAATGGTGAGGCCCCAGCTTGCGGGCTTTGGGGAGTGTGGAGCCACCCTTTAATTGCCATTGCTCCCAAGTTCACTTTGACCCGGAGTGGTAGTACCTGTTAGGGTCCCAACTACAGGTTAAATAGAAACCGGCTTGAAAAAAATAAATATATTCTATTAAAATATTGTTCTTCAAAATCACTGGATTCAGCATTAAATAACCTGAAAAGGGTTGATATGCCGTAAAACCAAAACAACCAACCTAATTAAGAAGATGGATTTCAACACTACAGAAATGACATAAAAAAGCAAAGAAATACGATAAAGATTTCTACTGGAATTAATGAGAGAACCTAAAAGTAAAGAAATAATTTTAATTAGTAAATAACAAATTTTAATTAGTAAATAACAAATTTTAATTAGTAAATAACAAATATTCTAACAATAAAGAAAATGATTAAAAACTTAATGAGATTAAAACCAAACGGATTTTATTGAATAATTGAAATCAACTTCTATTTCTTAAAATTTTATGCATTCTGCTTTTCAAAAAAAAAAAAAAAAAAATTTCTAAAATTATTTAGTTCTTATCTGCCAACACATTGGATAAAAATGGAGGGCGGTAGGCGACCTATTGTCAGCATTGCTGACGTCACTCGTTTATAGAGTGATTATGCGCTATCAGGGAGATGACAATGGCTAAGCGGTTAACAACCTGAGTGTACCAATTTTGAATCCAGTTCTTTCCACGGAAACACTTTCACTTTGGGATGTTGGCAACTTCACGTGCAGTGGCGTAGCTAGAGGTTGGGGGGGGCGATTGAAAGCAAAAGAGGGGTGACACAATGTATCCCCCAACAAAATTTTCAGTCAGGCTAAGGTGCGAAAATAGTCTGAAAATCGGATTTGTTTATCACTAGTGGGGGTACTCGGTGTTGCTCAGGTGTTGCCCATGTGTTTCGAGGTGTGTGTGGTTTTGGGTAAATCAAAACAAAAGAATAATAAAAAAAATTGTTGCCCGGGTGTTTGTTTCCGGGTTGGGGGGTGGGAGTTTTAAAAGCATGCAATTGGCCAAAAAAGAAAAGGAAAGAAAAAAACAAAAAAAACAAAAAAAGAAAAAGAAAGAAAAGAAAAAAAAAGAAAAAAGGAAAAAGAAAAAGAAAAGAAAAAGGAAAAAAGAATAAAAAAAAGAATAAAAAAGACAAACAGAAAGAAAGATAGCGTCTGAAATGAAAATATGTTTATTTTATGCTAGTATTTAAAATTTATTTTTCTTTTGTTTTGTTATGCAAAATATTCATCCACAAAATATTTTTTGTCTGCAAAAATAGATTTTTTTAACCATATATCTGTTAGGTGTAAGTACACGGGTTTTTTTTTAAATTTGTTGTTGTTAATTAAACATGTGTGTATGCATCGCTGTCATAGTGGCTTTCTTCCAAATCCAATGTCGTCTGCCTCAATTTACATAGCGTTTTTTTAATTGGGCGAATGAAACTTCGAGAAATTCAATGTGCAAAAATAAATAATGAATAAGTAACTAATTGGAAAAGAAGAAGTCACCTCTCCCCGGTAATATGACCTTAAAAAGTACAGTAAACATGACATAAGAAAAAACATAAGAAAAGGAATAAATAGGCGAGTAATCGGTTGAAAAATTGAAGAACGGTTGCGGCTTACACCGATGATCGCCGGTGTCGCGTGATCCAAGCTTTAATGGAAATCACGGTAAATCGGGGGAAGAAAAAAAGCAAAGAAAAGAAGTCCATATACTTGGAAATCGGCTGCATATAAAACTATTTACCTGAATGTTGGCTGGGAATTGTTAATCGATGAGGCTAGGTCGATAAAGGAATGAATGTGACATAAATACAGTTGGATACGCAATTAATAGTTGCAGACGGATAAAGTTAGATGTAAAATCTGGAATCAAATGTTAGTTCGTTTCGTGTTTTTGTGCATTTAATAAACGCGATTGTTTCTGTGTAAACTGTAGAATGCGACGGAGAACGGATTTCTGTAAGAGAACTGAACTGTATTCACCTAAATGTTGGCTGGATAGTGTTAATTGATGAGGCTATGTCGAAAAAGAAAGGACCGTGGCATAAATACAGTTGGGAATCCAATGGTAGTTGGTTTCGTTTGTTTTGTTTATTCATGTAATCAACGCGATTTTCTCTGCGTAAACTGTATTTTTAATGCGGAGGAGAACGGATTTCAGTAAGAGAGCGTTGTGATAGACTGCTATTAAATTAAGCAAGGTAAAATTGAACGTGGGCTAAGAATGTCTGATAAAAAAAACTAAAAAAAGACGGTATCAGTAACCCTTCGGTACGTTACTCCCCTCCCCAATATAAATAAAATAAAAAAATTAAAAAAAGAAATGGAAGAAATGGCATAAGTAAACATTGGACTCGATGTAATCGAAAGTTGCGCTTCAACCGACGGAAAAATGCCAATCCGTTTTTTTAAAGCAACTACGAACTCAAACCGGTGCTTCCTCCTACCTAGTGTCCCCTGTGAACGTCTCCCCGCCGGTGATAAGTGGGCGCAGGAGAAGTATGAATGTAATAGAAGGAAAAGTTATTACGACTTCCATTGATTGTAACCGAAGCAGAAAAAATATAGGGATCAAAGTTTATCGAGTAAGTGTACAGGTGATAAGCCTATAACATACCCAAGGTAATGTGCTGCAGTGCGTGCACATTACATTTGCATGAAATGTCTTGATTTTCAATTCTATTAAGGTATATATATAAGAAGAAGATAAGATTATAGAATAGATGGATGGATGGATAGAAGAAGATAGATAGATAGATAGATAGATAGATACATATCAAAGGCCTTTGATAGGGTATGGCATAATGGTTTACTTCACAAGATCTCCAGCTATACCATAGAAAGATAAAAGATAGATAGAAGAAGAAAGATAAAAGATAGATAGAAGAAGAAGATAGAAGAAGAAAGATAAAAGATAGATAGAAGAAGAAAGATAAAAGATAGAAGAAGAAAGATAAAAGATAGATAGAAGAAGAAAGATAAAAGAAGATAGAAGAAGAAAGATAAAAGATAGATAGAAGAAGAAAGATAAAAGATAGATAGAAGAAAAAAGATAAAAGATAGATAGAAGAAGATAGAAGAAGAAAGATAAAAGATAGATAGAAGAAGAAATATAAAAGATAGATAGAAGAAGAAAGATAAAAGATAGATAGAAGAAGAAAGATAAAAGATAGATAGAAGAAGAAAGATAAAAGATAGATAGAAGAAGAAGATAGAAGAAGAAAGATAAAAGATAGATAGAAGAAGAAGATAGAAGAAGAAAGAAAAAAGATAGATAGAAGAAGAAGATAGAAGAAGAAAGATAAAAGATAGATAGAAGAAGAAGATAGAAGAAGAAAGATAAAAGATAGATAGAAGAAGAAAGATAGAAGAAGAAAGATAAAAGATAGATAGAAGAAGAAAGATAAAAGATAGATAGAAGAAGAAAGATAAAAGATAGATAGAAGAAGAAAGATAAAAGATAGATAGAAGAAGAAGATAGAAGAAGAAAGATAAAAGATAGAAGAAGAAAGATAAAAGATAGATAGAAGAAGAAGATAGAAGAAGAAAGATAAAAGATAGATAGAAGAAGAAAGATAAAAGATAGATAGAAGAAGAAAGATAAAAGATAGATAGAAGAAGAAAGATAAAAGATAGATAGAAGAAGAAAGATAAAAGATAGAAGAAAGATAAAAGATAGATAGAAGAAGAAAGATAAAAGATAGATAGAAGAAGAAGATAGAAGAAGAAAGATAAAAGATAGATAGAAGAAGAAGATAGAAGAAGAAAGATAAAAGATAGAAGAAAGATAAAAGATAGATAGAAGAAGAAAGATAAAAGATAGATAGAAGAAGAAGATAGAAGAAGAAAGATAAAAGATAGATAGAAGAAGAAAGATAAAAGATAGATAGAAGAAGAAAGATAAAAGATAAGTAGAAGAAGAAAGATAAAAGATAGATAGAAGAAGAAGATAGAAGAAGAAAGATAAAAGATAGATAGAAGAAGAAAGATAAAAGATAGATAGAAGAAGAAAGATAAAAGATAGATAGAAGAAGAAGATAGAAGAAGAAAGATAAAAGATAGATAGAAGAAAGATAAAAGATAGATAGAAGAAGATAGAAGAAGAAAGATAAAAGATAGAAGAAGAAAGATAAAAGATAGATAGAAGAAGAAAGATAAAAGATAGATAGAAGAAGAAAGATAAAAGATAGAAGAAGAAAGATAAAAGATAGATAGAAGAAGAAAGATAAAAGATAGATAGAAGAAAGATAAAAGATAGATAGAAGAAGAAGATAGAAGAAGAAAGATAAAAGATAGAAGAAGAAAGATAAAAGATAGATAGAAGAAGAAGATAGAAGAAGAAAGATAAAAGATAGATAGAAGAAGAAAGATAAAAGATAGATAGAAGAAGAAAGATAAAAGATAGATAGAAGAAGAAAGATAAAAGATAGATAGAAGAAGAAAGATAAAAGATAGAAGAAGAAAGATAAAAGATAGATAGAAGAAGAAAGATAAAAGAAGATAGAAGAAGAAAGATAAAAGATAGATAGAAGAAGAAAGATAAAAGATAGATAGAAGAAGAAAGATAAAAGATAGATAGAAGAAGAAAGATAAAAGATAGATAGAAAGAGAAAGATAAAAGATAGATAGAAGCAGATAGAAGAAGAAAGATAAAAGATAGAAGAAGAAAGATAAAAGATAGATAGAAGAAGAAGATAGAAGAAGAAAGATAAAAGATAGATAGAAGAAAGATAAAAGATAGATAGAAGAAGAAGATAGAAGAAGAAAGATAAAAGATAGAAGAAGAAAGATAAAAGATAGATAGAAGAAGAAGAAGAAAGATAAAAGATAGATAGAAGAAGAAGAAGAAAGATAAAAGATAGATAGAAGAAGAAAGATAAAAGATAGATAGAAGAAGAAAGATAAAAGATAGATAGAAGAAGAAAGATAAAAGATAGATAGAAGAAGAAAGATAAAAGATAGATAGAAGAAGAAAGATAGAAGAAGAAAGATAAAAGATAGATAGAAGAAGAAAGATAGAAGAAGAAAGATAGAAGAAGAAAGATAAAAGATAGATAGAAGAAGAAAGATAAAAGATAGATAGAAGAAGAAAGATAGAAGAAGAAAGATAAAAGATAGATAGAAGAAGAAAGATAGAAGAAGAAAGATAAAAGATAGATAGAAGAAGAAAGATAAAAGATAGATAGAAGAAGAAAGATAAAAGATAAATAGAAGAAGAAAGATAAAAGATAGATAGAAGAAGAAAGATAAAAGATAGATAGAAGAAGAAAGATAAAAGATAGATAGAAGAAGAAGATAGAAGAAGAAAGATAAAAGATAGAAGAAGAAAGATAAAAGATAGATAGAAGAAGAAGATAGAAGAAGAAAGATAAAAGATAGAAGAAGAAAGATAAAAGATAGATAGAAGAAGAAAGATAAAAGATAGATAGAAGAAGAAAGATAGAAGAAAGATAAAAGATAGATAGAAGAAGAAAGATAGAAGAAGAAAGATAAAAGATAGATAGAAGAAGAAAGATAAAAGATAGATGGAAGAAGAAAGATAAAAGATAAATAGAAGAAGAAAGATAAAAGATAGATAGAAGAAGAAAGATAAAAGATAGATAGAAGGAGAAAGATAGAAGAAGAAAGATAGAAGAAGAAAGATAGAAGAAGAAAGATAAAAGATAGATAGAAGAAGAAAGATAAAAGATAGATAGAAGAAGAAAGATAAAAGATAGATAGAAGAAGAAGATAGAAGATAGATAAAAGATAGATAGAAGAAGAAAGATAGAAGAAGAAAGATAGAAGAAGATAAAAGATAGATAGAAGAAGAAAGATAAAAGATAGATAGAAGAAGAAAGATAGAAGAAGAAAGATAAAAGATAGATAGAAGAAGAAAGATAGAAGAAGAAAGATAAAAGATAGATAGAAGAAGAAAGATAGAAGAAGAAAGATAAAAGAAAGATAGAAGAAGAAAGATAGAAGAAGAAAGATAGAAGGAGAAAGATAAAAGATAGATAGAAGAAGAAAGATAAAAGATAGATAGAAGAAGAAAGATAAAAGATAGATAGAAGAAGAAAGATAAAAGATAGATAGAAGAAGAAAGATAAAAGATAGATAGAAGAAGAAAGATAAAAGATAGATAGAAGAAGAAAGATAGAAGAAGAAAGATAGAAGAAGAAAGATAAAAGATAGATAGAAGAAGAAAGATAAAAGATAGATAGAAGAAGAAAGATAGAAGAAGAAGATAGAAGAAGAAAGATAAAAGATAGATAGAAGAAGAAAGATAAAAGATAGATAGAAGAAGAAAGATAAAAGATAGATAGAAGAAGAAGATATAAGAAGAAAGATAAAAGATAGATAGAAGAAGAAAGATAGAAGAAGAAAGATAGAAGAAGAAAGATAAAAGATAGATAGAAGAAGAAAGATAAAAGATAGATAGAAGAAGAAAGATAGAAGAAGAAAGATAGAAGAAGAAAGATAAAAGATAGATGGAAGAAGAAAGATAAAAGATAGATAGAAGAAGAAAGATAGAAGAAGAAAGATAGAAGAAGAAAGATAAAAGATAGATAGAAGAAGAAGATAGAAGAAGAAAGATAAAAGATAGAAGAAGAAAGATAAAAGATAGATAGAAGAAGAAAGATAAAAGATAGATAGAAGAAGAAAGATAGAAGAAGAAAGATAGAAGAAGAAAGATAAAAGATAGATAGAAGAAGAAGATAGAAGAAGAAAGATAAAAGATAGATAGAAGAAGAAAGATAAAAGATAGATAGAAGAAGAAGATAGAAGAAGAAAGATAAAAGATAGAAGAAGAAAGATAAAAGATAGATAGAAGAAGAAGATAGAAGAAGAAAGATAAAAGATAGATAGAAGAAGAAAGATAAAAGATAGATAGAAGAATAAAGATAAAAGATAGATAGAAGAAGAAGATAGAAGAAGAAAGATAAAAGATAGATAGAAGAAGAAAGATAGAAGAAGAAAGATAAAAGATAGATAGAAGAAGAAAGATAAAAGATAGATAGAAGAAGAAAGATAAAAGATAGATAGAAGAAGAAAGATAAAAGATAGATAGAAGAAGAAAGATAAAAGATAGATAGAAGAAGAAAGATAAAAGATAAATAGAAGAAGAAAGATAAAAGATAGATAGAAGAAGAAAGATAAAAGATAGATAGAAGAAGAAAGATAAAAGATAGATAGAAGAAGAAGATAGAAGAAGAAAGATAAAAGATAGAAGAAGAAAGATAAAAGATAGATAGAAGAAGAAGATAGAAGAAGAAAGATAAAAGATAGAAGAAGAAAGATAAAAGATAGATAGAAGAAGAAGATAGCAGAAGAAAGATAAAAGATAGATAGAAGAAGAAAGATAGAAGAAGAAAGATAGAAGAAGAAAGATAGAAGAAGAAAGATAGAAGAAGAAAGATAAAAGATAGATAGAAGAAGAAAGATAAAAGATAGATAGAAGGAGAAAGATAGAAGAAGAAAGATAGAAGAAGAAAGATAGAAGAAGAAAGATAAAAGATAGATAGAAGAAGAAAGATAAAAGATAGATAGAAGAAGAAAGATAAAAGATAGATAGAAGAAGAAAGATAAAAGATAGATAGAAGAAGAAGATAGAAGAAGAAAGATAAAAGATAGATAGAAGAAGAAAGATAAAAGATAGATAGAAGAAGAAAGATAGAAGAAGAAAGATAAAAGATAGATAGAAGAAGAAAGATAGAAGAAAGATAGAAGAAGAAAGATGAAAGAAGAAAGATAAAAGATAGATAGAAGAAGAAAGATAGAAGAAGAAAGATAAAAGAAAGATAGAAGAAGAAAGATAGAAGAAGAAAGATAGAAGAAGAAAGATAAAAGATAGATAGAAGAAGAAAGATAAAAGATAGATAGAAGAAGAAAGATAAAAGATAGATAGAAGAAGAAAGATAAAAGATAGATAGAAGAAGAAAGATAAAAGATAGATAGAAGAAGAAAGATAGAAGAAGAAAGATAGAAGAAGAAAGATAAAAGATAGATAGAAGAAGAAGATAGAAGAAGAAAGATAAAAGATAGATAGAAGAAGAAAGATAAAAGATAGACAGAAGAAGAAAGATAGAGGAAGAAGATAGAAGAAGAAAGATAAAAGATAGATAGAAGAAGAAAGATAAAAGATAGATAGAAGAAGAAAGATAAAAGATAGATAGAAGAAGAAGATATAAGAAGAAAGATAAAAGATAGATAGAAGAAGAAAGATAGAAGAAGAAAGATAAAAGATAGATAGAAGAAGAAAGATAAAAGATAGATAGAAGAAGAAAGATAAAAGATAGATAGAAGAAGAAAGATAGAAGAAGAAAGATAGAAGAAGAAAGATAAAAGATAGATAGAAGAAGAAAGATAAAAGATAGATAGAAGAAGAAAGATAGAAGAAGAAAGATAGAAGAAGAAAGATAAAAGATAGATAGAAGAAGAAGATAGAAGAAGAAAGATAAAAGATAGAAGAAGAAAGATAAAAGATAGATAGAAGAAGAAGATAGAAGAAGAAAGATAAAAGATAGATAGAAGAAGAAAGATAGAAGAAGAAGATAGAAGAAGAAAGATAAAAGATAGATAGAAGAAGAAAGATAAAAGATAGATAGAAGAAGAAAGATAAAAGATAGATAGAAGAAGAAAGATAAAAGATAGATAGAAGAAGAAAGATAAAAGATAGATAGAAGAAGAAAGATAAAAGATAGATAGAAGAAGAAAGATAAAAGATAGATAGAAGAAAGATAGAAGAAGAAAGATAAAAGATAGATAGAAGAAGAAAGATAAAAGATAGATAGAAGAAGAAAGATAAAAGATAAATAGAAGAAGAAAGATAAAAGATAGATAGAAGAAGAAAGATAAAAGATAGATAGAAGAAGAAAGATAAAAGATAGATAGAAGAAGAAGATAGAAGAAGAAAGATAAAAGATAGAAGAAGAAAGATAAAAGATAGATAGAAGAAGAAGATAGAAGAAGAAAGATAAAAGATAGAAGAAGAAAGATAAAAGATAGATAGAAGAAGAAGATAGCAGAAGAAAGATAAAAGATAGATAGAAGAAGAAAGATAGAAGAAGAAAGATAGAAGAAGAAAGATAAAAGATAGATAGAAGAAGAAAGATAAAAGATAGATAGAAGGAGAAAGATAGAAGAAGAAAGATAGAAGAAGAAAGATAGAAGAAGAAAGATAAAAGATAGATAGAAGAAGAAAGATAAAAGATAGATAGAAGAAGAAAGATAAAAGATAGATAGAAGAAGAAGATAGAAGAAGAAAGATAAAAGATAGATAGAAGAAGAAAGATAGAAGAAGAAAGATAGAAGAAGAAAGATAAAAGATAGATAGAAGAAGAAAGATAAAAGATAGATAGAAGAAGAAAGATAGAAGAAGAAAGATAAAAGATAGATAGAAGAAGAAAGATAGAAGAAGAAAGATAGAAGAAGAAAGATAAAAGAAGAAAGATAAAAGATAGATAGAAGAAGAAAGATAGAAGAAGAAAGATAAAAGAAAGATAGAAGAAGAAAGATAGAAGAAGAAAGATAAAAGATAGATAGAAGAAGAAAGATAAAAGATAGATAGAAGAAGAAAGATAAAAGATAGATAGAAGAAGAAAGATAAAAGATAGATAGAAGAAGAAAGATAAAAGATAGATAGAAGAAGAAAGATAGAAGAAGAAAGATAGAAGAAGAAAGATAAAAGATAGATAGAAGAAGAAGATAGAAGAAGAAAGATAAAAGATAGATAGAAGAAGAAAGATAAAAGATAGATAGAAGAAGAAAGATAGAAGAAGATAGAAGAAGAAAGATAAAAGATAGATAGAAGAAGAAAGATAAAAGATAGATAGAAGAAGAAAGATAAAAGATAGATAGAAGAAGAAAGATAAAAGATAGATAGAAGAAGAAGATATAAGAAGAAAGATAAAAGATAGATAGAAGAAGAAAGATAGAAGAAGAAAGATAGAAGAAGAAAGATAGAAGAAGAAAGATAAAAGATAGATAGAAGAAGAAAGATAAAAGATAGATAGAAGAAGAAAGATAAAAGATAGATAGAAGAAGAAAGATAAAAGATAGATAGAAGAAGAAAGATAGAAGAAGAAAGATAGAAGAAAGATAAAAGATAGATAGAAGAAGAAAGATAAAAGATAGATAGAAGAAGAAAGATAGAAGAAGAAAGATAGAAGAAGAAAGATAAAAGATAGATAGAAGAAGAAGATAGAAGAAGAAAGATAAAAGATAGAAGAAGAAAGATAAAAGATAGATAGAAGAAGAAGATAGAAGAAGAAAGATAAAAGATAGATAGAAGAAGAAAGATAGAAGAAGAAGATAGAAGAAGAAAGATAAAAGATAGATAGAAGAAGAAAGATAAAAGATAGATAGAAGAAGAAAGATAAAAGATAGATAGAAGAAGAAAGATAAAAGATAGATAGAAGAAGAAAGATAAAAGATAGATAGAAGAAGAAAGATAAAAGATAGATAGAAGAAGAAGATAGAAGAAGAAAGATAAAAGATAGAAGAAGAAAGATAAAAGATAGATAGAAGAAGAAGATAGAAGAAGAAAGATAAAAGATAGATAGAAGAAGAAAGATAAAAGATAGATAGAAGAAGAAGATAGAAGAAGAAAGATAAAAGATAGATAGAAGAAGAAAGATAAAAGATAGATAGAAGAAGAAAGATAAAAGATAGAAGAAGAAGATAGATAGAAGATAGTGAAGATAGATAGATAGGAGAAGAAGATAGAAGAAGAGAAGATAGATATAATAAGAATTGAATAGAAGAAAGAAGAAGAATTGAAGAAAAGATAGAAGATAGAGAAGAGAAGATATATTATGTAAAGTGTTTCGTCTTTTTTAAAAGATTAGACACTCTTACATTTAAAAAAAAAAGAGTATTTTTGCCGGTGTTTATTGAAAACTCTAAACTCTGTATTTTTGTAGTTTTAATAGTACATCATTTGAAATCATTTGATGACACTCATTTTATTTTATTTTATCTGTGAAAAATAATTGGAAAAAAATTAAGTGGTTATATATATATATATATATATATATAAACCGTCCGGGTGACAGCAAAAGAAGGGTGACACAATGTCAGTGGGGTGACATTTAAGCAGACCGCCCCGGGTGACGTTTACAAAATTGGTGGAGGAGTTTGGTAGAGTCTACAAAGGTCAACTCTTAACTTTTACCTCTTGGCATCTTAAATTTTCGCCCAAAAACTGATTAAAAAGCTTGCTGCATGTCTGAATAACCTTTATGTAAAATTTCAAATGTTTAGACCCAAAATTATGTGAATAGTTTGCTAGAGACCGCAAAGGTCAAATCTTTTTAACTTTGACTCCTTGGCAGCCAAATTTTCGGCCAAAACCCATTAAAACTCTTGCTCCATGTCTGAAGACACTTTGTGTAAAATTTCAAACGTTAAGAACAAAAATTGGCTGAGTAATTTAGTAGAGACGACAGAGGTCAAAATTATTTTTAACTTTGACTCCAATTTTGACCCCTTAACATTTATTGTTTTGGGCTCAAATCAAATTAAAAAGTTTGATCTATGTGCAAGTAACCTACATCTAAAATTTCAAGTGTTTAGTACCAAGATTGAAATACCAAAGTCCTCCGCCAAAGGTCAAATATTTTGTAATTTACGATTGATCAACGTGACTGAACATAGCGAGATTCGGAACTAGGATACAGTATCACTGAACTAACTCACACTTGTGCTGACATGTATCGTGTTTTATGTAAATGTCTATTATTTGTTTGTTTTTGTTTTCGATATTTTTGAATGACTTCCGTTATTTATACGAAATTGTATTTTTGCCTAAAACCTGGACGCCAGTGTCTGAAACCTGATATGATATATGCATGTATGTGTGTGCATATTTGACCTTCTCTAAAATATTCCCCTCATTCCACCTTCGTAAGTTGATCATTCTGATCATGTACGTCACCGGTTGCGATGAGATATTAAGTCACTTGACGTTTATTACATCGAATTTTTCATTTCCCTTCTTTTAATGAGAAGGATTTGAACACCATACTTTATGGCCTTTTTATTCAAAGCGTTATCAGAATATTACATCTGAGAGAGAGAGAGAGAGAGAGAGAGAGAGAGAGAGATGCTTCTCCAAGAAAGTGCTTGGAAATGTTGGAAATGCAAACATGCAGTTCTTCTTGGTTAATATTTCTCCATTACAGATGGCAAACACCGTTTTCAACATTTTTGTTCCCTGATTTATCGTTATTTTCATAGTAAGTGCTCATCTGAGCTCCAATCCATGGTCCCCACCTAACCAAACTTTCACGAAAAACACTCGTCTAACTGAAACCACTGTCAATAGTTTCCCCCATTCTTTATCTGTGCCTAAACCTAAACGGAGATTCCATGAACAAAGCTTTTTTCTTAGATCTGCACGCCTATGGAACTCTTCCGTTTGCCTGCTTTCCAACTCACTACAACATGGTCGTCTTCAAGTCCAATGTAAACAAGTTCTTAACGAGCCATCCTGCTTAAGTAATCCAATTTACCAGATTTCCACTACTAACGATTACTACGATATTGTTCTATTGACACTCATTAACTCTTATCCTCGTGTGGCCTCCGGGCCTTCATAAATGGTGACTCCTTTATAATTATAAAAAATATATATATACAGAATAAATAGAACAAAAGGAAACAGATACAAGCATGTAGAATCAAATAAAAAAATAAAGTAGATAAAAAAAGCAAGATAAATAGAAAAGTAAAGAGGTGGGATGGAGGGGAGAGTTGCATATATCTTTGAAACACGTGAGGACATGTGGTTGGCAGAAGGATATCGGTTTTTCTTTCTGAGGCATTAAAGAATGATGTTGCATTGAAACGTGCACACAGTTTGTCTGAAAGACAGGATAATCTCCTAAACTAATGAATAAATTGTTATGAATATATATTCTAGGCAACACGTAGGGGGAAGATTGCAGATATTATATTATATTATATTATATATATTGTAAATTTTAGCATTTAGCCATAAAATTTTATTTTATTTTTTTAAATAAAATTACTTGATAAATTTACGTGATTTTTGGTGTATGATATTTTCTTTCTGTCACTAGTAAGTAAACCATGAAGATTTTCATTGGGATAGGCGTAATGGACGTGCACTAAAATAAGATAATTCTCAAAATAAAGGAAGACTACCACCAGCAAGACTTATTAAGAACTAACCTGGGTGCCTGGCGTTGCCCGGGTGTTTGGAAATGTGTGCTGAGCAAAAACAAAAAAAAAGTGATAGTAGATAGGCAGGCTCGAACCCGTACCATGAAGGAGGAAAAGAATGTAAAAAAAAGTGACGTCTTTGCCGTTGCGCTCATCACCAAACTGGAAGTGCCGAAGGTTTAAATTAAGGCTAGTCAATCGAAAAGAGGGGATGACTTTCGAAAATATCGGCGAAAAGAGCGACCCATCCCTGTAGAAAAGTGCCCAGTTGAGGGTGAAGGAATTAATGTTTTTAGCCAATGTTTCAATATTTGTCGTCTGAGGAGTCGTGCTTAAAAAGGATACTGATTTTGTGAAAATCCGTTACGACTGTCGAAAGTTTTAGGTAGACATACAAAGATACATCCATACATTTAAACAGACAGGTGAGATTTATATTGTAGATTATTCCTAAATAGTTCAATAAAAGTTCAAATGAACAAATTGATGCCATGCTGCATACAGAGCCATCTGTTGGCAACTCAGCAAATTAGTTTGGTGACAGCCGGATTATCAAGTTTCATCACGTGATTTTATCTGGATTAATTAGTTATCCATCAGTCCGTTTTACAAAGTCGGTTTTATACCTGTATTATTTGTAATTTCGTTATTTTTCTTATTGTCGTTTACAGATGTGCTTATAAGGCTCAAAAACAAAGATATGTACCATCTAATATAATAATCTTTTCTTATCACATCCGTAATACTGCAAATATGCCTGTTGTAAATTAAAGGGAGCTAATTGTAGTAGAATACAGTGTTCCTTGTAAACAAGCAGATAAACAACTCACTGGTTTATAAGTATAAAAAAATAAAACAATGCAAACTTACAACACATTATGTAGAGATTAGTTGTACTGTGTGTGTGTGTGTGTGTGTGTGTGTGTGTGTGTGTGTGTGTGTGTGTGTGTGTGTGTGATACCATCGTGGGGAAACATCTCTCAAAACGCTAACATTCATATCTCAAGTTTCAGTGTATCAATCAATACCCAATTGAGATAATTTGTCTGTCGAAACCATCACCTCTCATTTGATTAAATCAGCTCAACTCGGGTCGGCTTCAAGCCACCAAACGTTGCCAACTGTTTCAAACTGTAAACTGGTTATAAACTAATTCTGACTCCTAAATATATTGACCTTAGAATCAGAAATCGTATGTCCGGTCTTTTGTCTTAGTCACCTTTTTTCTTTTCTTTGTTTTTTTTTACAAAGTGATCACCACTTATCAAGGCCCGGAAGCCACTCAGGGATAAGGGTTATTGTAAGTACATTACATTAGTGTGGAGATTTGATGAAGTGTTTACTTAAGGGGGCGGTTCATTAGGAATTTGTTTACGTTGGACTTGAATACATCCAAGTTGTAGTCCGGTGGGAAGCAGGCAGACGGAACAGAGTTCCACAGGCGTGCAGTTCTAAGAAAGAAGCTTTGTTCATGGAATCCGCGTTTTGATTTAGGCACAGATATAGAGTAGGGGAAAATTTTCACAGTGGATTCAGCTAGACGGGTGTTTTTCGTGAAAGATTGGCAGAGATTGGAGTTCAGACGAGCACCTGCCATGGAAATAACGCCGGATTTATAGAAACTGACTACTTCCCTATCAGCCACTACTTGTCTTTTTACTCATTTCATCTATATCTCTATTATATAAAAGGAACGTTGTCGCTGTATTTGTCTAATTTCGTTTCCTATGAACTCCTAAATGGCTGGGCCGATTTTTTTTAATTTCACACAAATGTATTTTTATGTGCCTGGTAATGTTTGTACGCAGATTTTTTGTATTGGAATATCTTGGATAATAATCAAAATATCCGATAAAAGAAGGAATGGGCGATTTTAACTAAAGTTTACACTTTACACAGCCTATTTTCACCAATGCATTTGATAAGTTTTATTACTACACAAGTGTAAAGGCTCGGCATGTAAAATCAAAAGTAGGTTCTTTGATATGACAGGGGCCCGTTCGAAATGAATGTTTCTGTTTAGAGCATAATTGAACCATGATACTTGACTTTGCATTTTGCAATCTAATTCAAGTCAGCTATAATATAAATTTCACCTGTTTGTTTAAATGTATGTATGTTTGTATGTCTACCTAAAACTCTCGACAGAGGCGACAGATTATCATAAAATCAGTATCGTTTTTAAGCTCGACCTTTCGGACGACAAATATCGAAAAATTGGCTGAAAACATTAATTCCTTAACCCTCTACTGGGCACTTTTCTACAGGAGGGGTCGCGTTTTTCGCCGATTTTTTTCCAAAATCATCCCCTCTTTTCGATTTTCTAGCCTTGATTTAAACCTTCGGCACTTCCAGTTTTGCGATGGATGAAACAGCAAAGACGTCACTTTTTTTTCACGTTCTTTTCCTCCTTCGCGGTACAGGTTCGAGCCTGCTTGCCTAATATCACTTGTTTTCTCAACACACGTTGCCAAACACCCGGACAACGCCTGGCACCAAGACTAGTTATATATATATATATTAATAATTTTATATTATAAACAGTATGTTCTCTACAGTGGAATGTAGACTACAATGTATTGTGAACTAAGTCACTGCAGTGAGGCATTTGAGGCTTCCTCCCACTGTAACGTGATGGGTCTCCAACTAGAGTAGGCTATTAATATTTATCATTTCATTATAAAATGAACGATTTCACCGATTTTGATGACAATAAAATATGAGAGGGTGAAACATTTGTTGATCCTCATTAAATTCCGGACAACGTCGGGTCTCCCTGATAGTTTCTTATAGTTTTGTTCTGCTAATGAATCATTTCCTTCTATTGTTGGAGGTTTTGGTTCTTGGACGCCTACAGTATCATATTGTTTGTTAGCTATTCTAAATTTACCATCTAAATACAAAGCCCCCCCCCCTTTAACTGCACTCTCTATTCTTTGACGGAATAACATGTTAACAGAATAGCAGAATGGTTTCTTCGTTTTATACATTCTGTGGAGCTTTTTTTTTTAATTAATTATTATTGTTCTTCTAAAAGACAGGAGATTATTCCGTAAATGAAAAGTTGCCCAACGAAGCACAACAGCTAAAGACATAAATAAACAGCATAAATCTATTTATTTATCTTTCTAGTAATGATATATTTTGAATAGATAAAACTTATTCTCAGCCAGAACGTATACAATCTTTATCAGACTCCTTTGAAACTATTTTATTAGCTTTGATTTTATCTTAAGCTGAACAAAAAACGCATAGAAAAATCAAGATCAGAATCCTTTTGTTTTTAAAAAGTTTGTTTTCTTTTTTGCAAACAGATAAGAAACTCCTCTTATATTTTACTTGAAAAACAAAGCTGCAAAAAAAAAAAATTCTGCCTTGAGATATACTTTTCTTTTTTCCTTGATGGTCACAATGCTCTTTAATACTTATATATTCACGGTTGTTTACATAATATACTAACTACCATTAATAACTAACGAAACTATCCATAATTGCTAACGTTAAAAACTAGCTAAATTACTCATCATTAGTAGATAAACAAACCATAATAACTAGTTTATAAGTTTATGATCGGTTACATAATATACTAGCTAAACTAACCACAAGTAAAGTACCCATAATAACTAACCAAATTGCACATACATAACCAGCTAAACTACCCATAACAACTAACTACAATACTCTAACCCATAATTTGGATGATGAATAGTACTATGAAAAGATTGAGAAGGTTTGATTAATTCAGAGGATGACTTGACAGATATTTGTTGACATTTGAAAATAATTATGTTGTAGTCTGTAAGAAAACAATCTCACAATAACGTTTTCCACATTTTTTAAAACTTTTATTTACCCCTAAACAAGTCAAATTACCACTGAAGCATTAGGACTAGATTAATATGAACAACTTGTCTGTGTGGGTGGGAGACTGCAAAATGTTTGTTCACATTACATTTAATTTTCTGCGTGTTTGGTATGATCGAGAAAACAGTAGGACGAGAATTCCAAAGACAAGTGGTCTGAGAAAACAAGCCATTAAATTAGAAAATCATCCGTCATCCAAAAACCTCTACAATAAAGAGGTGGAATTTTGCTGATAGTTGGGTAAGTCGAATGTATTTTTGTTGAAGCAATACAAGTGCAATAAGTTCATTGGAGCACATTCTGTGAAAGTAATTGTAAAACAAGAATGCATCACTGCAATGATGTGACAGGGGTTGGAGCTTGTAGACCTATTAGGAATTATTCCTAAATTGCTCTGTAAATGTTCATGCAAGCTGAATTAAATGTTTTCTTGCTTTCATCAATAAATATATTCTTATTTTAAGTTTTATTTATATATTACATACACTTTATTTGTTGTTTTATACGAAGAATCAAACCATCCTACAGAGTATCATTTTTTGTAGTCAGATTTCTTGCATTCAGAACCAATTTCTCTTTAAATCGATAACATTTCTTCATGTTGATATGATTGAGAAAACAGTCGAATGAGATTTCATTGAAGGAATACGAGTGCAGTAAATTCAGTGAGGCCATTCTGTGGAAATACTTGTAAAATAAGCACAGGAATGAAACACTGTGGTGATGCAGCAGGGGTTGAGACTTGGTAGACAATGTTGAACTTATGAAGAGTTATTCCTAAAATCGCTCTATAAAAGTTTATGCAAGCTGGATTAGATATTTTCTTGCTTTCATCAAAAAGTATATCTTTATTTTAAGTTTTATTCGAGTTTTATTTGTTTGTTTTTTTATACTACAAAATCCAACATCCTACAGAGAATCGAATGTATTTTTTTTCTTTTGCCTTTTTTTTCCTAGCACTTTCGCTTTGAATCATTAATCCTTTGAAACACTGCTAACATTATGTTCATCTTCACTATCAGCCATGGGAAACAATTTAACACCAGAGACAACCAAGTCTTCGCTATTGATATATTATCTGATAAAGACCTGACTTAATAAATCAAGATAAACACTTTGATGGATGGACAAGGCCAACTGTATCAGTGAATAAACGCAGAGAAGCAGATAAAAAAAGAGACAAGATTAAGAGGTGTAAACATAGCCGGCACAAAACAAATTGTTTTCACTGGCCGTAAATTACTATAAGTTATGTATCAACAGAAACTGACGTTTTAATCTTGAACCGTTATCAACTAGAAGGTCAACTGAACAAGTATTACATCTTTACTATAAACAAAGAACTTGTGATGACTCTAGAATTTCGAAAAAACACGAGTGAGTTGAATGTATTTTTAAATATTAATTAGAAAACATTAATAAAAGATCTGTGGTGTTTGTACTTTTATTTATTTATTTATCTATTACTCACGTTCACCCCAAACAAGCCCCAAATATCGCCACTAGGACGTAAGGGGCTGCTTTTTGGGACCATGAAAGATTAACAAGATGTTGATTTACCTAATTATTGGAATTTATTTTTTAGATGAGTAATTTGTATATTTTTATTTATTTATTCGCAGACTAGTATATCTATCTACAAAAAGATGAGAATAAATAAATAAAAATATGCTGGTTTACATCACATTTCAATTTCTGCATATTAGTATAGTCAGAGAAGCAGGTAAGGATTTCTGGAGTCTAGCTGTTCGAAGAAAAAAACTATTAGAGTAGAAAGCTTTCTGGCATTCAGGGACCTGAATAAAAGAAAAAGACTCAATATTTATATCTCCCTTCTACAACAGGAAAAGCAAGGGCCGGAAAGTTGCATTCGAAGAGTCAGCGCCATAGATAAACTGCATTCTGGTCTACAAAAAAAAAAAAATCCTGGACAGCCGTGTCAGCATTCCCTGGTGGGAGCACTTCAGGCGATTAGCAATGAGCTCACCCTTTCTCAGAGGGAGAAGCTAAAGCCTGGGAGGGCAGACCTCCTAGAACTACACAGGATCAAAGGTATACCTCAATTTACAGGGAAAAAAGTCATCTTAAGTATAACCTAGACTGTTGGCTTTGATGCCAACGAAAAAATCATCGACTTTGAAAGCACTCATTGAAACTCGTTTTTAATATGATATTTCAATAATATTATCTTTTTTCTTGGTTTTGTTTCAACTATTTTCTGTGAGATAAAATGTATAATATTGGTGCTGAGCAACAGAATCACACTCCTTCATGTTGAGGTCCCTGAATGCCAGAAAGCTTTCAACTATAATAGTTTCTTCCCTCGAACAACTAGACTTTGGAAATCCCTTCCTGCTATCTACTTCCTTGACTGTACTGATATGCAGAAATTTAAATGTAAACCAACATCTTGTTAATCTTTCCTAGGCATAATCCCAAATAGTATCTCCTTACGTCCAAGTGGCGATATGCTTTGTTACGGGTGAACATGAGTATAAAAATAAAAATAAATAAATAAATAAAAATTAAACAAGTACAAACACCACAGATTTTTTTATTCATGTTTCTAATTAGTATTTCAAAATACATTCAACTCACTCGTGTTTTTTTCGAAATTCTAGAGTCATCACAAGTTCTTTTTTTTTATAGTAAAAATGTCGTACTTGTTCAGTTGACCTTCAAAGTTGATAATGTTTCAAGATTAAAACGTCAGTTGCTGTTGATACATAGCTTATAGTAATTTATGGCCAGTGAAAACATTTTCCAGGCCAATGAGAGTTGTCTCGTTTTAGCAAAATTCAATGAAAAGTCTTCTCCACAGTCATCTGTAGATTTCTAACCAAGGTTCTAATATTGTTGTTCATACAACAAAATCGTTTCTGAATCAGGTTGGCACGTTCCATTTCAAAAATACACTCCTGCATCAACCAACATATAGTAGTATTGATGACGGACATGAGAGTTTGTGAAGTATATGAGTATAAAAATGCAAAAAGTTGGTTTTAAAATTTTTCTTCTTTTTTTAAAATTTTATCATCTTGTTCTAGCTGAGGATGGGGCATCCTGCTTGTTGCCAGACATTCACCTGCTATTTCATACATTCCAACCGAGATATCTTTTTAAGATTCTAACCATCCGTTGAAGTGCAACTGTTTGAAACTTTCTTGCACTTGGTTCACCGGGTATATTTTCCAGGTAGTTTTTGAAATTATTTTTCATGAGTCCGGTTGCAATTACTGAAACGATGGAGATCTTCCTAAGATTCCAATTTCTTTTCACGTCATGCATAAAACTTCGGTATTTCGTAATCTTTTCCTTCTCAGCTCTATTTAACCCAGCATCATTGGAGACCATGACTTCTACTAAGGTTGCTTCTTTCTCCTTGCCCCATAGCACTATGTCAGGTTTTATAACTCCGTTTTCTAGGTACGTACCTGTAGGAATTGTATAGTCATAGTGTATGACTAATTTTTAATTGTTCTTTCTGGTATATGTTTCTAGGACTTGCTGCTACATTCGATGTTCAACTTTTTACAGATCGTCTAGGGAATCAGAGTTTTTATGTGCAGCAAATTGGCCCTACATTAACTATTAAGTAATTCAGGCAAAGGTCGAAAGAGGAAGACTCTGGTAGTTGCAATAAGAATGTTAAGGGTCTAAAACGCATATAATTCAATAATGACTCAGAAAGTTTCTCAGTGTAGCATTCTGGGTGATTCTTCACTAAATAGTTGGGTGGTATGATGATCATGTGCGTTTCCTACTAGTTGCTCTATTGTTCTACAATCTTGTTGTATTAAAAAATTTGCAAGACTTTGTATTGACGCAGCTAGAAGAAAATAGCTGGTTGTCATTTCTTTTGATTTTCTTTTCTAAAAAACAAAACAAAAAAAAATGGTCATCCAAGGGACATTCCAAAAATAATGCCTCCTATTTTTTTTTATTATGCCCTAATAGATCAGAAAGGATTGCAAATTGCATTGTTATAGTGATTGAACTTATGCATTCATGGCCTAAATGTTTCATTTCTTTGTTGCAGATATTTATAGTGTGAAACACTATGAAAGCAGCCCTTGTGTACATGCGTCAGAAGCAGAAATGCGTCATTGAATTTCTGGCAAAAGTGCATTGAGAATACTGGTGACTATGTAGAAAAATAAACGGTGGAGGGGCATCCAGTGACTTACATATACTTTAGTTCTGAGATTGAGTTATGCTCAAAATACCTAAAATAATTTACTCCATAGATGAGAGTCAAAAGCTTAGATCTGTGTCCAGCAAGACAGAATGTCATGATTTAAATCTGGGATAAAATCTCGGTGATATGTAAACTTTTACAAGATTAAAGGTGAATCATGCATACTAAAATTGGGTAATGTCACTAAATAAGGTTTGCGGGTGATATGAGAAAAATAAAGCGTTTAAAAAGAGTCATTTCAAGTAAAAATTAATTAATTTTACCCATCGAAACTCTAGAAATGCACGATTAAAATGTGTAAACATTGAAGGAGTAAAAACATCAACGTGGCTGCCACTTGCAATTTCGTAGACCAAATAGCAGCCTTGACCTTGTGAACAAAAACCAAGATCAATTTAATTGTCTTTTAAAAGTTTATTAAGCTAACAAATTTAAACGTATAGGATAATAAATTTTAAAGCTTGTATTTTAGTAAAGTTAAAGGTTTCAGATTTAAAAAAAAAATATTTACTGATAATCTACTGGTTGCTGGAGTGGTTAAGTAGTTTTTAGTTTTATTTTTACATAACACATTTTTCTAAGGTGAAAAATATGTCGCAGCTGAGATTCAACATGGAGGGTTTGATCATGCCATTACTTAATGTAAACACAGTGATAGATAAGTGATGATAAAGTATACATTTTTTCAAGACAGACATGTCATTGTGATTTTTGTATGTAACCATTTATCATAGCTTGCATGTTTTCAGCCCATTGAACACAGCACAACAAAAGAGGCCAATCCATGAATTACAAGGGTCGTTTCAAAAGTAAAGCCTCCTATATTTTAACTAAAAAAGTTGAAGAGCTATGAAGACGGGAGTTATACCATCAAAACGAACGACCTTTTTTACTCCAGAATTTCTTTTTCTACATAAGGTTTCAAACGAGGGGAGTTAGGGACCCAAGCGATAAAATTGCTGGGTTTTTACGTTTTAAGCCTGCAATTAAATATGCTGGTATGTTGGGGGGTGGGGGGGGGAGTTCAGACAAAATTCGTCACCATATTTCCTCCTCCTCTCAATTTTCTTTCTCGACTTCTAGCACGCATGTGTCTGTCTCACCTCTGCCAATAGGCTTTCTATTAAAAAAAAAAAAAAAACTGACTGCATTTCATTTGCATATGTGTATGGTGTGATCTCGTGCGATTCAACGAGACCACACCTTATAAAGCCACAGACGCCATCTTAAATCTCTCTCTTTCAGATCCCATCTGAAGGCAAGTCGTACAGCCACATAAGGCACACATACGTGGGTGCTTGCTTCTGTAACTATTACATTCAACTCCACAAATCATAAAACCGCCCTATTGCTATCGCCAGCCATGTTCACACAATCTTCAGGATAGGAAATGATAATTGCTGCTTAGTTGAAAAATTTGAACAGCCTGATATTCAAACCCTAGGCCAACATCAATAAATAAGAGAATTAAAACTCTGCATAATATTGGATCAGTAGGACATATAAAGTAAGCTTAGTCATGCAGGGTTCAACAGCAGAGGCCGGAACATTGCTTTATGTCTAGTTTGCTTATTATAAATTCTCCTAAAGATCAAGCTCTAATTTACATATCATATACAATAATATTATTTAGAAATTTTACATATTATATATAATAATCATTATTTAGACATTGACTAAGGTATTTTATGTAAAAATAGTTTTGTAACTTGAGACCAAATTAATCTTATAGAATTTGATTAGGTAGTGGTTATTTTTAGTAGCTTTTCTTCATAAGACAATACGGTATCCCATAGTAGGTAACGATTAAAAAGCTCCCACAACTAGAAATGGACTCGATGCGAGTTGTTTTGGTTTTATTGACTTATTAAAGAACTTACCGTTGATTTAATAGGTTGGGCCTTTCTACTTGTGCGGTGATAAATATTCCTAAACGCACTTGTGATTTTAGGTTGTATAAAAGTGTTAACTTTGGTCAAAATTGGGTAATGTCACTAAATAAGGTTTGTGGGTGATATGAGAAAAATAAAGCGTTTAAAATGAGTCATTTCAAGTAAAAATTAATTAATTTTACCCATCGAAACTCTAGAAATGCACGATTAAAATGTGTAAACATTGAATGAGTAAAAACATCAACGTGGCTGCCACTTGCAATTTCGTAGACCAAATAGCAGCCTTGACCTTGTGAACAAAAACCAAGATCAATTTAATTGTCTTTTAAAAGTTTATTAAGCTAACAAATTTGAACGTATAGGATAATAAATTTTAAAGCTTGTATTTTAGTAAAGTTAAAGGTTTCAGATTTTTTTTAAATATTTACTGATAATACAGTATATTTTACTGATGACTGCTAATGAACTGCTTTCAATAAATATGCTACAATATAAGAAATGCTAGTAAAATTGGTAATGTCGCCAAATTGGGTTTGCGGGTAATGTGAGAAAAATAAGGCATTCAAAATGTTTCTGATCTTAGGCATTATTACATGATGAGTCATTTCGAGTAAAAATTAATTTATTTTACTCATCGAAACTCTAGAAATGCCCGATTAAAATGTGTAAACATTGAATGAGTAAAAACATCAACATGGCTGCCACTTGCAATTTCGTAGACCAAATAGCAGCCTTGACCTGGCGAACAAAAATTAAGATTAAGTGAAACGGTACGAACTGACAAGACTTTTGTGAATCTGTTTGGTTTGTATGTTTATGGATTTATGTAGAGAGCGCGAGTGGCACAAATAATTTTTTCAAAGTCCTTTGCTGCATCATGTACATTTATTCTACATAAATTATTTTTTATTGTAAATTAAAACTAAATTTTACTTAAAAATAAAAGTTTAAATTATTTGTCATTCTAAAGTCATTTTGTGTAAAAAAGTTAATTTATTTCACCCATATAAACTCGAGAAATGCACGATAAAAATATGTAAACATTGAATAAGCAAAAAAAACAAAAACAAAAAAAAAATCAACATGGCTGCTCGTAGACCAAGAAACAGCCTTGGCCTTGCGATCAAAAACTAAGATCGAATCAAAAGAGAACGAACCGACGAGACTGTTTGGTTCATGTTTATGAATTCATGAGGAGGAGAGTGAGTGGGCATAAATAAATTCGGCGAAATCCTTTCATGCCTTTCATGACAATTTAAACAACTTTTGGTTTTACTTATGTAGAATAAATGCAAAACAGGAAAAATAAGTTAAACAATTTGTAAACAATTTTTATTTTAAATTAATTTTTTTTATTTTTACTTTAGGATGGCAAATAATTTAAGCGACTTTTATCTTTAAGTAAAATTTGGTTTTAATTTAAAATGAAAAACAATTTATGGAGAATCAATAATCATACATATATGTATAAACGATAACGAGGAATTTGGAGTAAATAAACATCTTATATATCCAAAGGAGTTAGAATTAAATTGTGAGCAGAGAGGAACACAAGCTACTGTTGCAATATTTTGGTTGTATAATGGGGGTAGAGGATTTATTTGCTGTATTACCCAGGTGGTGTACCTCAGTCCGGCAGGTGCTGCCGGTTCCCGGCCCCTCACCTGTCGGGCTGAGTGTCAAGAACGGATCCTTGACGAGTACTTCTACCCTGCCTTCCTACAGCCGAAGCCGCTAGGAGACACATCCCAACATCCAAGATGAATAATGGGGTATTTATTTAAATGCTGCCCACATCAGCATTATTTGGCACAAGGCCTGGAAAGTGGGAACCCCGCAGGATCCCTTAAAGGAGGGGCACTCCTGCAATTTAAAAAATTGCCTGAGTAACCCCGTCGGCATTCCCCGGTCGGGGCGCCTCAAGTAGCAAGCAATAAACTTGCCCCACTGGAAAGCCCGGTGGCAAGGCCTGGGAGGGTGGACCTCCTAGGTATTACCCAGATGGTGTACCTCAGTCCGGAAGGTGCTGGCCGGTTTCCGGCCCCTCACCTGTTGGGCTGAGTGTCAAGAACGGATCATTGACGAGTATTTCTACCCTGCCTTCCTGCAGCCGAAGCCGCTAGGAGACATCCCAACATCCAAGATGAATAATGGGGTATTTATTTATAATGGGGCACTCCTGCAATTTTAAAAATTGCCTGAGTAACCCCGTCAGCATTCCCCGGTCGGGGCACAATAAACTTGTCCCACCGGAAAGCCCGGTGGCAAGGCCTAGGAGGGTGGGCCTCCTAGGTATTACCCAGGCGGCGTACCTCAGTCCAACAGGTGCTGGGCCGGTTCCCGGCCCCTCACCTGTTGGGCTGAGTGTCAAGTGACGAATCCTTGACTTGTACTACCCTGTCTCCCTGCAGCCGAAGCCGCTAGGAGACATCCCATCACAACAGTGTTATAATGGGGTAGTTATTTAAATGCTGCCCACATCAGCATTATTTGGCACAAGGCCTGGAAAGTGGGAACCCCGCAGGCTCCCCTAAAGGAGGGGCACTCCTGCAATTTTAAAAATTGCCTGTGTAACCCCGTCGGCATTCCCCGGTCAGGGCGCCTCAGGCAGCAAGCAATAAACTTGCCCCACCGGAAAGCTCGTTGGCAAGGCCTGGGAGGGTGGACCTCCTAGGTATTACCCAGGCGGTGTACCTCAGTCCAACAGGTGCTGGGCCGGTTCCCGGCTCATCACCTGTTGGGCTGAGTGTCAAGTGACGAATCCTTGACATGTAATACCCTGTCTCCCTGCAGCCGAAGCCGCTAGGAGACACATCCCATCACAATGGACTTGTAAACGATGCTGCTAGGAACTGACGGATCAAATTAATTCACGTTCTGCTACCAACCAATCAGAAACCAGAATTGCTCCATAAATATTAAACCTTTCCTGTGGCAATTTCGCATGTTTTTTCCGTCTCGACACGGTAAGAATCTTTTGCTCTGTGGAACTGTCTACTGCACACCAGTCACCTCTCAGGACTTGTGTGGAATAACGAACCATTGGAAACTGTTCTTTCTACTGCAAACCAGTCACCTCAAGACATGTTTAGAATGACGAAACATCGGAAACTGTTCTGAAACTAAACATGGCTTACACTTCTATATTTCTGGATTTAAATATAAAAATTAAGGATGGAATTTTTGTTGATAAAATATTTGATAAAAAGAAACTCGTTCCCCTTTCAAATAATTCGTATGCCGCACAAATATAGTACCTGCCCTGTTTTTATGTTTTATGGGCCATTATGTCAGAGGTTTTGAGAATAGCTTGCGTTACTTTAAAATTAATAGATTTTATACCCACAGTTTCTAGTTTAGTAATAAGGATGATAAAAAAAGACGCGGATAAAACTAAAATAATTAAACAGTTAAATAAAGCATTTGTTCGTTATCCTGATGCTTTTGAATCGTTTAAGATTAACCAGAATATATTAATAAAGGAGATCCAAAACTATATTAGTAATGTATAAAATGTGTTTATAAAAAAATTGTGTATATATATATATATATATATATATATATATATATATATATATATATATATATATATGTATATATATATATATGTATATATATATATATATATATATATATATATATATATATATATATATATATATATATATATATATATATATATATTATAAAACTCAAATGACGTTGTAACAGGTGTTGGAACTCATATCCGGTTTAGGACTTCAGTTTCGCATGCGTACATAAACATAAACCCACAACAGCATAAATAAATGTACAAGAGGCTACTTTTGTAGAATTTTATCTGCGCACTGAAATAATAACGTTATTTTTTATAAATTATTTTCTTCTACACTACCAACATAAATAAATAACCCCGAAAATGTTTTTTTTTTAATTGCGTTACAAATAAATAATCAACACGACAATAAAACGTATTGTTTTACTGTGTAAGTTTTCAGCGTCCCAATTGTTTTTGTTTTTTTTTGCGTTTAAGTTAAAAGATATATCAAAATTTGAATTTAACTATAAGTATTATGGTATCTGTACAGTGCACATTTACCTATAAGTATGGCAAACCACTTATAATTCAATGGCTGTAAGTTTGTTTGTTTGTTTTTTCAAAAATAAGCAATTATAAACAGAACGACTCATAGAAATCTATCTATATTCTTTTTTCATTTTAATATACTTTCATAGAAATGTTTCTGTTATGTAAAAAAAAAAAAAAAACTATTTTCTTTATGTCACAAGTGTCCCGCTCATACATGAATTCCATAGCTAATATAACATACAGATACAACGGGTCACGGGTAGTCTAGTGTATATATATATATATATATATATATATATTAACTTTTATATATTTTTAATAAATAAATAAGAATATAATTATATAAAATACTAATAATAGCAGGGGGTGATAAGTAATATAATGGATTAATCCTAATCTTTAATTACAACACTTGGAAATTAAAAAATGTATCCATTTTGAATTTGTAGACAGGGACTAATCTCACATATAAGGAAGACATTTTCATAACATGAATAGGTTAGAAAAATTAATCATGAGTAGATAACTAGATCCAATATCTGGAACATTTTTTTGTTAAAGGGGTGGTGTTTGATCAACACTGCTGGAGAACCATGATTTAATATACTGTTTTGTTTTTAAATCCCCGAAACACTGCTTCATGGTAAACAACTTATGATCCCTTAAATTAACATTAGGACTATTGTGAATTCGAGAGAGCAAGTTCATATACTGATTGCAGGTGATTAAATAACTTACTGAATAGTTTTGCAACGAATGATAAAAAATATATAAATTAAATAAGTTCTTTTATATAGTTTTAAAGGCTAAAAAAACTTCCAAGACTATATATATATATATCATTCAAACACTACCGTGTTTGAATATATGGTTAAGTGGCAGTTTTAGTCATTTCGAACTGCTTTAATGCTTCACTGTTTACTCATTTTTCGACCAAATTTCAAACAATTACTACAGGTTATAGATCACCTCAGCTATATTGTGAAAAAATAAGTTCCAATTTTCGTTCAGTAAAACAAAAGTTATGATGAATTTACTGGTGTTCAAAATCGTAAAAATATGTAAGGAGGTGAGTGCGGCTTTTTATTACTGTTTTCCTTAGCAGCCACGTCGCTTCAGCGACTGCTGTTGCTACTAATTCACTGCTGTCGCAAAAAGAGAAGTAACAAATGAAACAGAGAATGAAAGCATGAAAGGGAGATGATTGGGGGGATTTTATTAAAAGCAGACGAGTGCCATACATTGTTATTGCATATTACATATTATGGGAGCAAAATATAAGACTGAAATTAAACAAAGAACAAGTTAATTGATTGGAAGCCTAGAAAAATCATGGATTGCAATAGAAAAATGCGAGCATGAAAAGTAATATGGTTAAGCTTAAACATGGAAAAGTAAAGGACTAATTGTTAAAACTGGAAAAGAAAAGGACAAGATATTCTAGTAAAAAAATATAATAGATTTATAGCTTAAAATATTGCAGCATTAAGAATTTTATTTTTAAAATTCAATTTATAACTATATAATCAATTCTTAATTGCATTTTTCTATTGTAATATATATACATATATATATATATATATATATATATATATATATATGATATGTATTGTATATACACAAGGAATACAAGATAAAGTGAATTACTTCCTTATTCCATGTAATTTCAAAATCTATCTGGATAGGATTAATTTATAAATATTAATATCAATATTTATATTTACATTTTAAACTTAATATATATATATATATATATATATATATATATATATATACATATATAAAATGCTATCCTTAGGAATTGCGAAATCAATGGTATGGAAAAACCTTCCAATTAAGATTCCATTGATACGAGGTTGGCCATCTGGTGCAGCTAAGAAATCCAAAACCTAGAATGTTACATTTTTTCGTTAGCTTAAGAATAGCTCTTGTCCCTTCACTTCGTTACAAGATAACCTTAAGGGATGCAATTTTGCAATCAAGACATTGAGGAAAAAATGGTTGCAACACACTGATGCGTTTTGCAAAAACCTGCAGAGCAAATATTCTGTTCTCACGGTCAATTTTCTTCAGTGTCGTCATTACGACTTTTCCGCTCGCGGAGGGGTGGGTCTAGTTTATCACAAGAAAAATGCCAATATACATTTACTGAAACTTCAGCCTTCGTTTTATAATGAGATATAAATAATGCTTGCATTGCTGTGGTTTCTTGGTTGTTAATCACATGAAACGCTGGCATTTATAAAATAGTGGGAGTAGAGCTATAGTCTGTATTATATTTCTGTCTGCCTATTCAACTTTTTCTCGGAAACTACTATGCCGATCTGGTTCAAATTTTGACCTTTGTTATGAGAAGACGCAGCGAACTAAATATTATGGCATCCGTTGAATGTAAAGTTAATGATTAATAAGCACAAAATTAACCGTATTCGGCAATTAATTTGGCAATGAGGCCCCATTCTATGTCAACAGACTATAACTTTTGCCTGTTTTTAAAAGGCTAAATAGTCTATATTGTATAATTTTCTTGATTTATACAAACATTATTGGCTACATATGCGCATACATGTTTCAGCTGTGATTTATTTTACAATCCAGTGTCACTAGGCCGTTAGTCTCAACTGTTTTCAAATACGAATGTCTGAGTTAAGAAAATAGGCGGCATTAGTTACACATTTACATTCGCTTCAGACAAGGCATGAAGTCACTTGATGTAAAGAGTTAAAAAGGATGAAAGATTATTAACGTAGAGACAAGAGATAACTATTGACCTTAGTTTTCAAAAGAACAAGGCGGTAGGAGGAATACAGTAAGCAGAGAGTTTTACAAGCCTGCAGTTCTTGGAAATAGATTACTGGAATAGCTAACTGAAAGAACTGGGACATTCGCATTTGAAACCAGTTGAGGCTAGCTGCCTGGTCACACTGGATTGCAAAAGAACTCGCAGCTGAAACATACAAACAAATAAAAATTTAAAAAAACTAACTGTAAATACACCAAGCCTCATTAAAGAAAAAGAAAATGGCAACGACAACAATCGCTTCTGACGACGATCAGATGTATCGATAGAAAGCGTTTGAGAATGATATGGCTGAACAATTTTTGGGCGCCATAATATACAACATGCCAGCCGAAATAAAAACGACTGCTTAGTGAATTGAAAAGATATCCAACAAAATCGGAAATATTGACTTGCTGCGAAAATATACAAATATATGTATACATAAGATGTGCCTAGCATTGCTCAGTATTACACGTAACGTTAAATACCTTTAAAATAATGAAAGAAAAGAAAAATACGGAAAGAACCCGAGACATGTGCATGTGAGAATTATGTTTTGTTCTAAACAGTTCACTTCTTGTGATTAAAAAAAAAAATACTCAAGCTGAAATCGAAACCAAAACCTAAAGACAGTGAGTCAAGAACGATAACCATTAGACCAGCTTGACACGATCTTTACAAAGTGTTTTCAAACCTTTTACGTCTTTGCCGTTACGTCCATCGCCAAACTGGACGTGACGAAAGTTAAAATTAAGGCTAGTCAATCGAAAAGAGGGGATGAATTTTGAGCAAAGCGATCCCTTCTTGTAGAAAAGTGCATAGTTGAGGGCGAAGGATTTTATGCTTTTAGCCAATTTCTCAACATTTGTCGTCTGAAGGGTGGCGCTTCCAAAACGATACTGATTTCGTGAAAATCCGTCACCTCTGTCGAAAGTTTTAGGTAAACATACATACAAACATACATTTAAACAGACAGGTGAGATTTATATTATAGTGAAGCATTTTCCTAAATGGTAGAGCGAATCACCTTCCTTAAGCTGCGTGTCGTGTCCTATGTATGTAAACTTGTAGAATAAAATTATCCGTGGATGCACGGTTTGCTGTTTATACAGCTCCTCAGTGTGGCTACGTTTTGCAAAATTCAAAACTTAACTGCTTTTACCGGCTGTTTACATATTTTTGCGTAGACAAAAGTCGGTTTTATCTAATGAAGCTGTATGATGAGAGCGGCTAAGAAATCCTCTTAAAATAAAGGTTTTTCAAATCGAATGAAAAAAAGCTTTGAATCAAATACACATTCTTTAAGTTCGTATTATTTGGATTCTTCAAACTACTGTATATCTTAAAATGTAGTATTGTAACCACATATGGGTAAAAGATGCTTGGCACACCCTATCCTGCCTTCATAGAATTCAAAATCGGCTTTGACACCTAGTAGGTGATGCCCTTTTCTTTTCCTTGCAACCTCTTTCCTATAAAAGAGACGTTGCGAGCCTGTTTCTACTCTATCGTTATTTTCATGGCAAGTGTTCGCCTGCACTCCAATTTATGGTCTCCCGTTGCTAAACTTTCACAAAAAACACTCGACTAACTACAACCACTATATACGATGTGCCCCACGCTCTGTGTCTAAATTTAAGTACAAATTCTATGAACAAAGCTTCTTTCCCAGAAATACTCGCCTGTGGAATACTGTTCCACTGGCTTGCTTCCCTGTTGAATACAACATGGCAGCCTTTAAATCCAATGTAAACAATTTCTTGTTGAGTCGTCCCCATAAATAATCAAATTCTACCCAAGTTACACCATTAACGATTATAACACTACGGTTATTCATTAATTCTTATCCTCGAGTGGCCTTCGGGCCTTGATAAGTGGTGACTCCCAATTAAAAAAAAAAAGACTTCTCATCTTGAGTTATTTTCACAACGTTTCGGTTGATGCAACCTCCGACCTTCTCCGGGTGTATCTTGCTGAATCCTGGAATCTCTGTTGAACTCAAACCTGTTGTATAGTGGATAAGATACTCAGTAAAATTCAGTTTTACGTTATATTTTGCGGGGGGGGGGTTGAAGATTCAATCCTCAGTGTGGCGATGCTTGTGAGGGACACGTTGTGCAGTTTAGTTAACGGTTGTATAGTTGGGATCTCCTCTTGTAGGCTGCGTGTAGGAACGGGTTATTGGAGTAGGCTGCGTGTTCGATAAGTTGGATAGTTTGAGATCATCGTTGCTAGGACAGCGTAATAAAAACAATCAACAATGAACAGTATGTTTTACTAGTGCATTTAAGAAGACGTTAAAAGAATAATGTTAAGACGGATCACGTAAGAGTCGGGTTACATATATACATACAAGATGTTTAACTAGAGAGGGTGAGAACATTAAGAGAGTGTTTTGTGTACACATGTGTATGTGAATATATATAATGAATAACGTTAATAGTTGTTGTAAGTATGAGCTCACGACACGCACGTGTATGAAGTCGAAATGTTTTTTGAAGTGTGTGCGTGCGAGTATAAATACGAGAGTTCGTAATATACGTTGAAAGTTCCTTGTGTGTGTAAGAGTTGTTCTTACCGTAAGAAGATACACGCCCTGTCGAGACGTGGACGTGATTCGCGTGCCACTCATATTGGAGGTTCGAATCGAAGGAAAACACGGGTTGTCAGCTCTTGAGTGGGAAGAGGAAGAAGAGAGAAAAAAAGCAGAAGAGGAAATGGAGAGCGCCACCTGTTGGGCAAAGCGAACGTTACCACTAGGGCAGTGACCGATGCATTATTTACAATTGTATGTATAGATGTCTGTGCGGTTTATTTAAATGCATGCTAGATTAAAAAGGTATGTTTATATATGCTAAAAATATAACTGCAAATTATTTAGCCGTGGTTGTCGGAATAAGAGCATGATGCCCCCGTGGATTCAATAAAGAGCATCATTCGACATTCCATGCAAATTCTCGAGTTCGATAGAAACGATTTCCGGGTTTAACAAGATACAACCGAATAAGGTTGGAGCTTACATTGACCAAAACATGAAAATAACCCTCAAGATGAAAACAGTAGTCAGAAGTATTCAAATAATATGAATATACAAACCTTATCTAAAAAAAAAAAATCAGAAATATGACATTCATGGAGCTGATTCGATTGAACTAAAATATTTAAAAAAATAGTGAAAAAAAAAAAGAAAAGAAACATAAAATGAATAGCAATGAATAATTTATTTACAAGTCAGACGCATAAAAAAAACATGACATGAAATGAATACCGGCTGGCATTTCGAAAAACATCAATTTTTGCCATTTAAAAAAGACCAGATCTTAAAAGAATATATCTATTAATAAAAGTATGTCATATGAACAGCAATATTGTTGTCCCTGACAATAGTGTCTGAGATTGATTCTAATCTCACTGTAATTTTTGTTTTCTAATTTTTTTTTTTTTTTTTTTTTTTTTTGCACAGAAATGATAAAACCCTCAACTTCTCAAAGAAAATGCAATCAGTATTAAATCTTTGGCCATAAAAAGATTTGCAGACTTTTTTTTTTTCGGTTGGTCTTAAGGTTTTTAGTGATGATAATCCTTTTATTTTCATGTTTTTTCAATCAAATCTACAAAATGTAAAATTCTTGAAAGTGGAATTGGTAAATGAGATTAAAACTTGTAAACATCTGGAAAGAAAACTATCTTTCTATAACGGTGGTTCTCAACCGGTGGTCCTTGGACCATCAGTTATCAATAGTGACTTTTTTTTGGCTGATATACATGACATTCAAGATCATCATGTTTTACTATCTCAGATTAAATTAGATTGTGCACCGACATGAGATGCATCATTGAATTCCTGGTAAAAGTGCATGGAGAATGGTGGGGACTATGTAGAAAAATAAATTCTAGAGCACAAAAGGTTACTCATTTTAGTTGTATCACTCCAGTCTTCGTAGAGCTTCAATTTATGGTCCCCACCTCGCCAAACTTTCACAAGAAACACTAGACTAGCTGAAAACATTATCAATAATTTTCCACACTCTTTATCTGTGCCTAAACCTAAACATAGATTCCATGATCAAAGCTTCTTTCTTAGAACTGCACGCCTGTGGAATTGTCTTCCGTTTTCCTGCTTTCCAGCTTTCTATAATATGGTTGTCTTCAAGTCTGACGTGAACAAGTTTCTGATGAGCCGTTCCACTTAAGTTAACAAATTTACCGAACTTCCATTACTATCGATTACTATATTGTCCTTTTGACTACTCTACACTCTTTAACCCTTATCCTTGAGTGGCCGATCGGCCTTGATAAGTGGTGACGCTTATGTAAAAAAAAAAAAAAAAGCTCATCAGTATTTTAGTTTTTTTTAGTTGAAAAATAGGTGGCCTTAGTTTTCGAACGGTCCTCGTAGTAAAAATAGAATGAAAGATTCTGCTTTTTTTTTTTTTTCATTTGGGACACCTCATGGAAAATATACAAATACCAGATGAATATAGTATTAATAAATTTCATAAAATAGATGAATACCTGTTTAAAATTATTCCTTCAGCAAAACAGTTTTGTACCGCTTTTATGTGAATTTATGTTAATATATAAATTTAGAAATCAAGAGGGCCTCCTACCTGGGGCTAACGTTTGAACTTTATATGAAATACATAGATGCTCGAGTGTTCTATTAAAAATCTTTATATAACAAACACCAAGTTAATAAAGAAGTAAAGAACATAATTTTCCTCTCCCCAGTTGACCATTTTATTATTATATAGCATGAGGTTCGTTTTGGTCTCTTGGTCTAAAGAATTTATCTAGTCTGGTAGAGTATCCAGCTTCGTGTTGTTACTTGATGTAACATCACTTGGAGAAGGTGCACCATTCCTTGTAAAAACCAGTATGGTTTAACCATAAGGGGATTCTATTTGTTAAAATTATTTTCCTCACTTTCAATGAAGGTCAATTCTCAAAACCCCTCCATCTTGGAGAATTTTTATGCCAAAGCGACTAAAGCAAATTGTAGTTGTAATTTTTGCAGAGTTAATGGCCATCGAGTTTATTCTTGTAGTTCTTATCTTATGCTGTAAGTGTTAAAAGATGCAAAGAGTTGGGGTTGTGCTCTATGATGAGAAAAATGTTTCTGTTTATAATGTTATAGTAGATTTTTATCAGTGAGAGAGGAATTCGTCAGGTAACTTAGACGCAATCACTTCAACATTATAAACTTCGCCAGGTAACTTAGACATGTTCACTTCCACATTTTAATATCCTGTTTAGATGGAAAGAAGATAGCATGTCAGTACATTTTAAGTCTCAAGTCCCAACTGCAAACTTCAGCTTTAATTTTATTACAAAACACGGGAATGTGCAGATCAATCAACAGACAGAAATTAGTCACATGAACAACAGCATGAGCAGCAGTGAAGCAAACTAAAAAAAAAGAAGAAGATACATATCTAAAAGAAAAATTTCCATGTATTTGAACTGCGAATATTTTATGATTTTATAATATTTAGTCAGGGTATGGAAAAGTACCCCCACGCCAGATTCTCTTGAGAAACCCCTGTACAGAGAGACCTTAGACGCTCGAGCATAGTGTCTAGTAGATATTCAAATTCTATCCTGCAGGCATTCAAGTTCCCTCCTAAGATTCAACTAGATTGTGCAGTTACATGAGAAAGTGCTTTCTATTGGTTCCGTTTTCTTTTTGTTTTGTTTTTCGTTATATAATTAAGTAAAACTTCGCTGTGACATAGGAAGCCATTGTAACGCCAGCATTTACACGATCTTCCTCGCTTTCGGTTTCTTTCTATCATCCATTTGAAGTAGATCTTAGATAATACAGTTTCAGTCTTTTTGATATGCTCAGAGAGTTTTAGTACCTTGCTCTTGATTACTGTAGTAACTAGTGTCAGAGCAGCACTGATACCAGAAAGTGCTTTCCATTGATTCCGTTTGGTTTTTTTTTATTTGTTTGTTTTGTTGTTACATAAGTTATTTTAAACTTATTTGTGACCATACGTAGATGTTTTTTTACCCCGACATTGGAACGGCCTTCGTCACTTTTGTTGAGTCCGGCCAGTACTAAATGAATGATTTGTTTATCGCAGCAGCAAGAAAATCGATAATTGTTTTGATGTCAACAAATACAAATCAATGTTTTCATCAAACATCAAAAGGTGCCGACACCTTTATCTTAATCAGATAATTTAGATTTCTTTTTTTTTTTTGTTTCTCCCCAAACAAGACACATACTTTTACCCAATCTTCATTTTTGACGCTAACCATCTTATATGCTTTCTTCCATATTTTACTCTTCGTTATATACTTTTCTTGCTCCTGATAGCTACCCCCCAGCTTTATTTTCCTTAATATCCAATTAATTTTCAATTATCAATACCTACTATAAGTTTTTATTATTTTGTCATTAATATGATAGCCACAGTTATTACAATCACTATTATTATCATTTTTATTTTTTATTATAATTAATGTTATTATTATTATCATTATAACCATTTGTTATCATTAATGTTATTTTTAATTTTATCGTAGTTAAGTTTATTATTATTACACGTCAACTAAAATATCTATCAGCTTTTGCATATTGATTTTCATGTCTTGAGAACTAAAAAGATATATATATATATATATATATATATATATATATATATATAGTGTGTGTTTTATATTATATTATGCTTTTTTCTTATTCAATTTTCACCACAAACAAGGCACAGTGCCACTTTGAAGTAGAGGGCTACTATCGGGGACATAAGTTGCAGGGGTATTATGAAGCGGGATGAGTAGCAAAATGTCTGTTCACATTACACGTGAACTTCTGCATGTCAGTACAGTTGGGAAAGCAGAATCCCGGAAGGGAGTTCCAAAGTCTAGCAGTTCTGGGGAAGAAACGTTGGAGTAGAAGGCCTTACACCTAGGGATCTCTACTGTGAATGGGGTAGATTGGGCTGCTTGTCGGGTTTGTTGGGGTATTTACGTCGAGGGGGTGCAAGTGCTTTTAGTTTGTCAGAGCATTCACCATTAAAATACTTGTAGAACAGGCAGAGGGATGCAACATTTCGCCGATGGGACAGAGACTGAAGCCTAGATGACAGTTCAGGACCTATTAGATTGGCGACTCTCTTTTGAACCCTGTCCAGGAGTGAGAGACAAGTAGTAGATGCACGAGCCCAAATGTGACATTGTTGTTATTATTCCATGTACTCATAAGGTTTCTTTCTCTGCACCTCCCTCTCCTATTAACATGTCTGTTCTGCTCAATTATCGTGTTTATGACCAGTGTTTTTTTGACACCCCCTACCCCCTCTATAGATAGTTCACCCTTTCATCTCTCTATCTAATGATTTCCTAGTAACTCTTTCTCTTCCCCTTTACACTGATTTCTTTTTTTCTTTCCCATTTTCTTCTTTTTATCTTTTTTCTTCACTTTTAATGTCTGGAGTTTATATGTCACATAACCGCTAAATTTTAACATGCTTTATTTTTTAAACAAATACAGTTTCCTTATTATTCATTTGTGAACTTGTAGAAAACAAACTTTTTTTTATGTCGCCTGACCATGAGAAGGGCTTGTGGTTTTAACCAACCAACTGTCTGAAACATTAGCATGTCCAGTGTCGTGACCATGTAAATTTGACTCTCTTATATATATATATATATATATATATATATATATATATATATATATATGTATGATGAACCCCGACATACGAGATTGATTCGTTTCCAGATGAAGCTCGTATCTCGAATTGAAGGAGACGTAGTGAAACACTAAACACTCGACCATCTAGCGGTTGCATCTGGAAACTTGTAACTTGGATTTTTGCTCGTATGTAGGGGAGAATTTTTGCTCTGAAGCCATCTCGTATCTCGAATTTCTCGTTACTCGGGTAGCTCGTATGTTGAGGGTCCACTATGTGTGTGTGTGTGTATGTGTGTGTATATTATTAAAAAAATAAATACAAATATTTGATTTGGGAATCTTAAGTAGGATGACGCCCGGTGTAAATGTGGTATTATGGTGACCGAGAACTCTAGCTAGGAATATCTTAGAAAACTCAAAGGTACAATGACAAGGATGACCATAGACCCCTTACTCTCCACTGTTTGATCTGCCTTGGGCTTGGTTTTGTTAACCTCTTTTTGCGAAATAAAACAAATCAAAGGGTAGTATCTGTTTTGTCTAAAGATGGTACAATAATGAGGTCTGTGTTCGTGTTTGACACTAGTGATAAGAAATACCTATTTAAGATATAAGCATAGGACACGTAAACATATGCATTATATATATATATATGTATATGTGTGTGTGTATATATATATATATATATATGTGTGTGTGTATATATATATATATATGTGTGTGTGTGTGTGTGTATATATATATATACACACACACACACACACATATATATATATATATACAATTTAGAAAAGCATTTCATCCAATACATGAAAATTGTTAAACAAAATGTTTTTACTATAGGCTTTAAAAATAAAAGTACAAGATTCAATTTGAAATGTATTTATCTTCAAAGTGCACTTTTATACATTTTACAAAGTAAGATATATAAATTTAATTTAGATTGAATCAAAAAAATTACCTTGGATGTATTTTATGTAATGTACATTCTGTTGCACCTTTAAAAAAAATCAGTGAAAATTTTATATCTATATCATTAATTGCTAGATGAAAGATAATGTTTTTAAATTGCAACAAATATCTATACCTATAATGTCAAATTTTTAGACCCAATATTGACAGAGAAGTTTGGTAGAGTTCTCAAAGATCAAATCATTAAACTTTGACCCCTTAACAGCCAACTTTTTGGCCGAAAACGGATTACAAACATTTTCCCAAACCTCAATACCCTGTATATCAAATTTCGAGTCTGTAGACTGAAAATTGTGAAAGTTATTGTGTAGGGAAATGTACACAGACAGACAGACAGATACTTTCACTTTATATATATATATATATATATATATATATATAAACACACACGCATGCACACATAAACACACACACATATATAAAAATATATTTGCTGTTTGCTGAAGAGTCCCGAACTTCCCTCAGTGAGTTATATTTATAATCCTGCTCGTGACGTCATATCCGGCGTCACATCACGCACACACACATATATAGAGAGATATATATAAAAACGCATATATATATATATATATATATATATATATATATATATATATATATATATATATATATATATATATATAATTATAAAACTGTGGACCTTGCGCTTTTGCTTGAATCTTGTCTTTAGCGATCGGACAATTCCATCTTTTAAAAAAGGCGATGACAGACGGATTCATATATGTATATATGCGTATAAGCGTGTCTCAGAGGGTAAGGAATGAGGGTGAAAATTGTATGTTTTGGTTTCAGTTCTAGCTGATGGTACCTAAGTCATATATATATGTGTGTGTGTGTGTGTGTGTGTGTGTGTGTGTTGATATCACACACTACTACATATTAGGTTCACTATAATAATCAATAGAGAATCGTCTCTATAATAATAAATATGTAATCTGCATGAATTAAAATTTAAGTGTATCAGATGACCGAGCAACACTGAGCGACCTGCTAGTATATATAAAAAAAAATATACTTACATACATAAAAACGAACGAACACATACACACACACACACACATATATATATATATATATATATATATATATATATATGACTTAGGTACCATCAGCTAGAACTGAAACCAAAACATACAATTTTCACCCTCATTCCTTACCCTCTGAGACACGCTTATACGTATATATACATATATGAATCCGTCTGTCATCGCCTTTTTTAAAAGATGGAATTGTTCGATCGCTAAAGACAAGATTCAAGCAAAAGCGCAAGGTCCACAGTTTTATAATTATATATATATATATATATATATCTATATATATATATATATATATATACGAATACATATAATCACACACACACATTTATGGTGGCTTCCTTCAGTCCTGAAAGATTATGGATACCCACTGTAAGGGTGCCTGCGTGTGAAAGTTTTGTGGCAAGAGTTGCGCAATCCCCAACCACACTTCTCCTGAGTCAATATTGTTGAATACCAGCAACAAGTGGAGGTTCAGGACGACTGGAAACAATGCCAAGATAAGTGGAACGCACATACACTGCCTAGAATTCCTAAATGTTCACCCATCTGGTACTACCCAGGCTCAACATTGCTTAACTCCGGTGATCTGACGAGAACGGGTCTGTCAATGTGATTATGCCGTACTTATATACATATATATAAATGTACATAAATATGCATACGTACATATAGATAAACATACACACACACATATATATACATGTAAATAAACGTGCACACACAAATATATAACTACTTCATTTAATCACATAAATTAATATACGAAAGTATAAATTTATGCGTAAACTTTAAGTATTTACTTCAACAGTGCTCAATACGTAGATAGAGCTAGGTAGTAAGTTATAAAATATATATGGCGATCAAGCTACACAGAATATTCTGTGTTTCATCCACTATAAGCCTGATGAATCCTAGCGTGGATATATATATATGTGTGTATATATATATATATATGTTATAAAATGTATATGGCGATTAAGCTACACTGAATACTCTGCGTTTCATCCACTCTAGGATTCTTCAGGTGCCATATACATTTTATAACTTATTAACTAGCTCTACCTACGTATTGAGCACTTTTGAAGTAAATACTTAAAGTTCACGCATAAATCTATACTTTCGTATATTAATCTTATGTGAGTAAATTAAGTAGTTATATATATATATATTATATATATATATATATATATATATATATATATATATATAATACGTACAAACACACACGCTATAAATATGGGGTTTATCTTGATAGATTACAAATACAATTTATCAAGTACACATTAAAATGTCAAAGCATTGACACATCTGAAGATAAAAATCAGTGAGATGTAAACCAATGTTTTGTGGTCACTCATGTCGATATCAATTCTTTCTCTCATCGAAGATACATCATTGCAATTAGTTTTGGAAGTGATAGGATTAGCTTTTATACTGATTGTCCACTTGCTCCAATTTAGTCAATTTTGTTTATGAATTGTTGGGACCTGTAAGAATTCGAATATCCGTAAACGAAAAAGCGGGGGGGGGGGGTATCTTTTGGCAACTTATTTTATCTTTTAATTCTAAATTTCACTGAAAGAATCCGCAATTCTTTGTTAAGATTCTAGGACTGACTTTCACTACAGACCTGAAAGGTTTTGTTTGTTTGTTGTGTTGTACGGTATTCACCCTAAGTGTGTTGAACCGGCTTCCCCCGAAGGTGGAAGGGAATATTAAAGTGACAGGCAGTCCCCAGTCGCCTGTATATCCTCGTCAGGATTATTGATGTTAAGTTTTTGCAGTTCCTGCATTGAGTTATCGAGGTCACCCATCTGGTACTAACCAGGCTTAACGTTGCTAAACTTTGGTGATCTAACGAGAACCGGTGTGTCAGCATGATTAAGCTGTGTGTGTGTGTATATATATATATATATATATATATATATATATATATATATATATAGCTAATTCCTACCCTCTGATGAGAAGGAATGTATTTCTTTGAAACTGCGGATTAAGGACTATCCACTTATTAAGTGTTTCCTTTTCAGATTAAATATGTTTTTAACTCTTTTTCAAAGTGTTTTTTAACTTTTTTTTATTAACTATTTGCTCTTTATATATATATATATATATATATATATATATATATATTTGTAGTCATCGACATACAGTCCTGTTTCGTTGTATCACAACTCATCAGTGCCACTAGACTAGCACCTCTCCCAAGCCAAGGATCGAACCTAGAGCTGCCGTGTTGACAGTCGACAGCTCTACCTCTCGACCATGGAAGCGGCACCCGCAAATAACTCGTCCGAATGTCTAAACAAACATCCGTCCGCTACTTGTACAGTGCTCAAACCGCCTGTTTGTAAACAAACCGTGAGCTTCGCATTTTATATATATCTATATAGACCTGAAATGGAAGACGTACATCAAATCTGTTACTAAGAACGCTGTAAAATTGGTTGGATCATTGTACTGCTCTAGCAAGTACCTCACTTCTGATGCAATTATCTACCTGTATAAGAGCCAGATTCATTCCAAAATGAAGTACTGCTATCATACATGGGTAGATGCTACTCAGAACACATGTCTTGCCTTGATAAAATACCAAATTGACTTCGAAATCTAGCGGAGGAGGATTGCTTCTCTTCCTTATAGTATCTTACAAACAGAAGACATGTTGCTAGCCTCTCTACTGTATCGTTATATGTATAGTAGACTCGACTGGGCTCCAATCCCTGGTTCCCTCCTGTAAAACATTCACAGTAATTACTCATCTACTTACTAACTCTCTCTCTATATATCTATCTATCTCTCCTTTGCTCTGCCAAAACTAAATGGAACTTCCATGAACACAGTTTCTTTATTAGAACAGCTCAACTTCAGAACAAAATATTATGAGACTGCTTTCCAACCGACTACAACACAGGGGTCTTCAAGTCTAATGACAAAGTTTGTTTTCCTAGAGTCTCACACCTCCAGTATCTGCAACAAAGATGAAACTTTCAGGTTATAAATGCAATCATTATAACAATGCAATCTGTAATTCCGTCTGATCCATTCGGGTGGAATAAAAAATAGGAGGCATTACTTTTGGAATGCCCCTCGTATTACTCACTTGGTGGAGAGAGAGTTTTCCTAGATTTCTAGAATGTACACTTGACTTATCAAACATACATCATGTATATAATTGGTTTGTAGAATAATTTATAGTTCTTTTTAGGAATAGGTATCCAAAAACTTGCAGTCTTGATGTACTGGGCGATTGTTCTGACAAGTCTACCCAAAGGAATCTGCTGTCCAGTACAATGGGATACGAAACCTTGAACAGAATTATTCCTGATTGCTTCAGTCACCTGGTTTCCATGATCTCACGTTACCTTGATCAGAAGGTTGAAGTATATTCTCGACCTTGCCCAAGGGTTTCCTACCGACTAGGGGAGGGAAATAGACGTCTTAGTTTTCTTTTGACAGTAATCCTGTCCTGTTCTGCCACCCTATACAGCACCTCGCCTTCCCAAATGGTCACCCATCTGGTACTGGCCAAGCTCATTGTTGCTTAACTTTGGTGATCTGGCTGGGACCAGTGTTTCAATGTGATTATGCCATATGTATAAGGTATATGCGTTCAAATCGTTTATTTTTATATATATTTTTTACTTGGGATTCACCACTAATCAAGGCCCAAAGGCCACTTGAGGATGAGGGTTAATGAATATAAGATGATAGAATAGTAATCGTTAATGGTGTAGATTGGGTAGAATTTGATTATTTATGGGGACAGTTCAGCAAAAACCTGTTTACATTGGATTTGAAGGCTACCATGTTGTATTCAACTGTGAAGCAGGCCAGCAGAACAGTGTTCCACATACGGGCAATTCTGGAAAAGAAACTTTGTTCATGAAATCTTTGTTTAAATTTAGGCACAGTTAGAGAGTAGGGAAAATCGTATATAGTGGTTGTAGCTATGTTGCATACATACGAGACATATTGGACAAAGTAATTGGATAAGGTAATGTATGTTAACAGGAAAATGGTATTGGATATTTAGTTTCTGGTTGTAACTACTTGGTTTGATGTTGCAGTAATGTATTTATGGAAAACTAACAATCTATGTAATGGCGGGTCAGGGATGACTAACTGCTTCCGGTTTATAAGGAAGCAAACTGTCAAACAGAAACTCTCATTCTGTCACCCTTTCGACTTTCGACTAAAAAAAGAATGAGCATTTTTAAGATGCGTCTATTCAATCTTTACATTTAGTCATGAAAATACTTTTTAAACTTGAATGTCCCAGATTGTCTAAAGGATCGATAGAAATTATTACCTTATTATAAAAACGTGCACACGCGGCTCCAAATGCTATTTCATATTTAAACGTTAAGTGTCAAAAGAAACTCTTATTTCAAAACGGAACGTGACAGATCAAAACAATTGCTATTTCATATTTGAACATGAGATAAAAAATAAAAGCTATTTCAAATTAAAACATAACAGGTTAAAGAAAATGCTATTTCAAATTTAACTGGGAGAAGTCAAAGAAAATGCTATTTTATATATGAACGCGACATGCCAAAGAAAATGCTATTTAAAATTTAAGGAAATATGGCAAGTGTATGTCTTACTTTCGATCTATGGTCCCCTCTTGCCAAACTTTTACAAAAACACTCGTTTAATTATAACGATCATCAACAATTCCCCCCACCCACTGTCTAGGTGTGCCTAAATCTAAACACATATTCTATGAATAAAGCTTCTTTCCTAGAACTATTAATCTGTGAAACTGTTCCGCTGGCCTGCTATTCAGTTGACTCCAATATGGTCGTTTTCAAGTCCAATGTAAACAAGTTCTTTAAATAATCAATTTCTACCACTAACTATTAATACACTGTTGTCTCAGTGACTACAGTACACTCATTAACCCTTATCTTCAAGTGGATTTCGGGCCTTAATGAGTGGTGTCTCCTATGTAAAAAAAAATTGTGGCCCCATTGTGTTACTGATTAAGCTCAGAATAAGAAAAGAAAAAAGTGCGTTTATTTATATTTATGAGTTAAATAACATTAAAACTCTATATAAGTCTAAAAGCAATAAAAATAACACATAAAGTGATTCAGGACTTTGTGGTGTAACGGTTAACGCACTAGACCATCAAACACGTAGTCTCAGGTTCGATTCCTAGAAACAGTCAAGCTATGCTGATGAGATGCATGTCTGTAGATTACTGTTTTATAAATAAAATAATAAATAAATAATATTTATTTATGCCCCCCCCCCAAAAAAAATATGGGCGATTTTCTAAGGTTGAAGACTCTTATTAACCGTGTTATCTTTAAAAATCAACAAACAATCTACATTAATACTTATGTTGATATTCTTCATTGTTTATGATGGACTGTTTCAACCTTCTGTTCGAAATCAGTTTCATTCAGTTTAACTGTTAATAAACAGATCGAGTTATGCAGACTAAAGTAAGTGTGAATAGGCATTGTATAAAATAAGAGGGCAAGGTCAGCCAACAGAGTGAGAAAGGGTGAGAGTAATAGACAGAAGCTTAAAGATGGATGACTTTTTACTAATGGGTTACCGCTTATCAAAGCAAGGAGGTCATCCGAGGATGAGGGTTTTAGTTAAACGATGATCACTTCCATAAGAGGATAGGAAATGATAGGAGTAGAAGATTGCATGAAAGGAACGGATTAACCAAAAATTTGTTTACATTAGACTTGAAAACTATCAGTTGGTTGGAAAGCAGATTTGTTGTATCTTAATCCACAGATGGGATATTCTCTGAAAGCATTTTCAATCATCATCTTAGAATCTAGCTCAAGGAATTTCCACCTGCCTTGAGCATTAGTCATATTGACACACTGATTCCCGTTAGATCAACCAAGTTAAGCAACTTTGAGCCTGGTCACTACTAAGATGGGTGACCATTTGAGAGTTTCAGGTGCTGTATGTGCTCTCTGTTTATCTCGGCATTGTTTTCAGTCGTCCTGGACTTCTCCTTGCCACCGGACTCAAGCAGTACAGATTCAGAAGAGGTTTGGTCGGAGATTGTGAAATTATGAAGGAAGGGTTGTACAACCAGCTCCCATTACAGGAAGTATCCATCGTCTTTCGAGACTGAATTGAGGCTTCCATTAAGCATTAGTGTCACATCCATAGTTTCTTACTTCAATATCAGTTACCATACCAACATTACATGGTACCGATGGTAAAGACGTACGAAGACTTGATTGGATGAATAGTGTCACATGACCAGACAAAAAAGTGTGACACAAAAAAAAAAAAAAAAAAAAAAAACACACGCAAAAAAAAACAAAAAAAAAAACAGCAGGCGATGATGCATATATTCACTGTTTAGCTGCCTGAAAACTATTTATAGAATTCCTTACAAAGTTACGATGCAAAAATTCGTAACCACTGATCGACAGCTGGAAATAAATTAATATCTAATAAGGTGCCTGACATTTATACTGCACAGATTCCAGCCTCTGACATGACACAAAATGGCAGCATTATTTGGATGGCTGACATAAAGGTAGCAGCAATATCCGAGCTCGGTTTTTATTTGCTTTTCTGCTCGTGACAGCACATGTTAATTATAGCTTGTTCTCTTTGCTATAACTTTGCACAAATATATTCTAGATAAAAAGGGGAGAGAACTCAAGATTTTAAATATTAAAAAAAAAAAAAAGCAATGGATAAAATTTTGTGTGAACATAAAAATAAGCAACGAATAAAATGATAATTCAGGATTTTCTTGAAGAATATTTTTACAATTCACAGTGTTGCATATCACATCAAAGTGTGTTCTGTACATGTATGTATAAAGTACGTACTTTATTGTCATTGGGAGTACATAATGACACGTTGCATATTCGTTATCAATGTGTGTGGAAGGTGACGGTGGTCCAGTGGTTAACGACAAACACTGACAACCTGGGTGTCCTAAGTTCGAATTCTTTCGTTCCACAAAAAAAAAAAAATAAATAAATAAATAAATAAAAAAATTTAAAAATCATTTTTACTAAGAATGTTGGCAATCTAAAAAGAATTCTAACTAGAAAAAATGGAATCTTTGGATAGATACGGTATGATGATAATTACATGTGTGTGTGTGTGTGTGTGTGTGTGTGTGTGTGTGTGTAGGGGGGGTTTAAAATATACAATAAAAAATACAATAAACAAAAGGATGGTGGACCTGCAAATTCACCCTTGCCCGTTTATTCATTCGTCTGTCCGCACTTTTCTCAATAACTACACCTTGAAATTTTTGGAAATTTTGCACAAACATTAAACATGATATGAGTAAAAAAGTAAGTAACAGAATGGATTTTCTGGGAAAACGCTGGTTGCTCCCCTAGGGGTGTCTTTCAGGTTAAAATGGCTAAAATTTACACTTATGTTTATTAAAAAAAATTGATGCCTTGGATTTTTATAAAACTTTCTGAAAAGTTGTAACTAACTGATTTTTACATAATTTTGTTTGTCTATACTTCACGATAACTCTTGGCTCTTTTAGGGCTAATAAAAACACTCCATTTTTGGGATAATTTTACCATATTTGTCCAAAATTTTCTGTGTATGTCTATTTAGCAGTTTTGCATGGTGCCAAAATCAAATTGAAATATATTAAGGCCTTGGGAACTTTTAGGGCTAAATGGTGAGGGGTGCAAATGATGGACTTAATCATTTTTTTTGCATGGTACAGAACTCAAATGTACATATGTTAAGGCCTAAAACTGCACCGTTTTTCAGGATTTGACGTCCCCTGGGGACTTTTGGGGCTAAATGGGAGGGACAATGCTGAACTTAGTCATTTTTTTATGCCTCGTTCATTATTCACTCACGGAGGACCATGCAGGCTTCACTTGTTTAATACAAAGAATAAATATGACATGAGACGGTTCTTTAAACGGACTTCTCCTCCAATCAACAAAACCTCGCTTGACGACAAGAGATACGTAAACAGGCATACTTTATGTTACCTTGCTTTCTTCATGGAGGCACTCGACTTGGGGACGCTGTGATAAACATATTTCTGATATCAAATGCATGTGAACAACACAAAACAACCTTTTTTGTTTCAGCTTTATTTTGGTGACCAGAATGCAATGTCAAACTTTCATCACTAGCCCTTACATCGTCAAACATGTGCTGTGCTCTCTCCTCTCATAAGGATCAAAATTTCTCACCAAAACAAAACCCTGGTGCCAACCGAACAACTCTCTCTCCAAGTCAAAATTCTCTTTGCCTCGATTTGATCGTTACCTATATATCCAGCTATGGCCTTTGTCCTCTGAAAATTTCAGGTGAACATAAAAATAAGCTACGATTAAAATGATAATTCAGGATTTTCTTGAAAAATATTCTTAGAGGCATCAGGTGCTTATAAGGCACAGTGTTGCATGCTGCATCAAAGCGTGTTTTATGTATGGAGAAAGTATGTACTCGATATTAGGCAATTGTGTCATTCTTTGACGTCTGAAATCAGGCTATGGTTGCTATTGTTATTTGATTGTTATTATTTCTGCCATTCCCCATATATTTAATTTATATTTATTTGGTTTAAAACTGTATATTCTAAATTTCTCTTAGTTAACTCTGTAAATTGTATATTTACAGAGTCAAACCGACTCACTCGCCGTTGCTGCCACCGAATAAACAAATAAAATATATTTATATCAACAGAGATGTAAAATATACTTTAAAAGACAAAGTTTGTTGAAAAGTTTATTGGATAAGAAGATAAAATGTAAGAAAGTCTGCTTCAAAGTTCTGCTCTATGTGTGCATGTATGTATAAGTATATGTAAGTGTGTTAGTTTACTTTCTCGGTGGCTGAGTTCACTGGAGAAATATCATAAGACTTTTCAGCTTGGGGCATCTAAGGTTTCTAGGATGGGTGTTGTCGATGCTACATCTTCAAAACACACTATTGTTATCTCGCTTCCAAGAACAAAACTGACTGAACTTTCCAAAATCATTCCCAGTCACCTGACCCTGTGATGTCATGACGACGATTAATCATCTCATGTTTATCATTGTTTTTTAGTCTTTCTATCATTCCTCGTTTACTCCAAATATTTAATTTGTATTTATTTACATTCTCCAAACTGTATATTCTAAATTGCTGGTAGTTAGCTGTGTCATTTGCATATTTACACAGCCAACACTACTCATTCGCTGCCGTAGAGCCTCAATATGTCACAATAGGGAAAAAGCTAAAACATCAGGAAAGCAAACATCTTAAAATTCCATTGAAAAAGTAATGTCGAAGTTAATGTCAAAGTGATAATTCAGGCTTTTCTTTATAACCTCGAAAAAGTTACCGCCATGTTGTAAGTATAGGCGTTCATTTCCCTAGTTTTTATTTGCGTTTTTGTGGTTTACAAACATATCAGGAATGGCAGAAAGCTGACATGTTTTTGACAAGACTAAAGAAAATGAACAGACAACCAAAGTTAACAATGTAATGGAAATTCCGCAATTTTCTTTCTTTATATTTTACTTTTCAAATCCATTTCTTTTTCTATTAGCTATATTTCATCTTATTGCGTTACAGCTGACATGGAAAGAAAAGTCAAAATTTGCTCTGAACACACACACACACATATATATATATATATATATATATATATATATATATATATATATATATATACACACTAGTGTGTGTATGTTAGAGAAGATCAGAAAAACGTCAGTACCATCAGTTTCAAATCTAAAACAAAGTGAATAATATCCGATCCTCTATCTCAGGATCCCTTCATCGGTTGCTTATAATGGTGACATAAACAGAGATTGAAGAGAGTCAGATATAGCCGACCAATTATTAGTTTTCTTTGTTTCGATTTGAAACCGGCGGTACCGATGTTGTCCTGATCTACTCATATATATATATATATATATATATATATATATGAAATGTCCGTGTGTATTACAGGAGATCAGAACAATATCGATACAGAAATTTTCAAGTCTAAACAATATCAACCTAAAGTTGATCACCGCCTATGTTGGTCTTTCTCCATCCTCTGTCTATTGCTGTCTTTACGGAAAATGGAGACATCTATAAACAGAGACTGAAGGGAGTCCAACATAAGCGACCAACCATAGATTTATATTGTTTGGATTTGAAACCGACGGTAACAACGTTATTAACATATATGAATAAATATTAGTCTTATTTTCGAACTTTTTTAAATAATCGAGCACTCTGTTGGGGTTCTCTCTCACTAATTTACACACGCACACACACACACACACACACACACACACACACACACACACACACACACACACTAAGACACATGTGGCCCATTGAGTCACCGATTGAACTCTGGTTAGATTATTTTAATAAGAAAAAAGTATGTTTGCAAATCCAGTTAATTTCTTTTTCATGTTCACTATATCTATCCCCGTTTATTTTCCCTGTATCTATGGATTAAGAGATGAGAGAACCAGAAACAATAGGAGGGATGAAGAGAAGATTATTTAAGAGGAACTGATCATTCAAGAATTTGTTTATATTAGACTTGAAGACGACCATGCTGCTGTCGGTTAGGAAGCTTACTCGGGGTATGTTATTCCACATATAGAATATTCTAGGAAAGTAAATTTGTTCACAAACGTTTTTGTGATTTTTGGTAAAGAGAGGGAGAGAAAGGAAAGTTCTTTGCTGTGGCTGTATTTAAACGAGTTTTTGCTGTGAATGTTTTACAGGAGGACCAGGTATTGGAGCTCAGTCGAGCACCTGCGGTTTTGTACTCTGCCAGAATGAGAACGAATGCTCCCAGCAGCATCTTCCCAGATATAACAACAATACTCCATCTTAGGAAAGATTATGAGAAGATCTTTCTAGGTATTACTATTTTTGAGGGGGTAGTGTAATGTTTGTTCTGTTGTTATGATACCATCTTACTAGGCATTACCTTCTCCTTTGAAAAGGAGTGTAGTATATATATATATATATATATATATATATATATATATATATATATATATATATATATATATATATCTGGTTTGGAAATCAGTGTAGGTACTTTGTTCATCATGATATCCTCCCAGCCTAGCAAAAATAGTATTTGTTAGTAATAATAATAAAAAAAGAATTACAAAAATGGACAATATGTAACAAAGTCGATGATGCGTATGATCAGCAGCCACATGACACATATGCAAATGACCAGGCCGGTGCGCAATGTGACGTTACATTGGAGGAAAAGGAGGGAAGGAAAAGCGGAAAAAATGCACCACGTGGCAAAAAAAAACAAAAACAAAAACAAAAACCAGAAAAAAACGGGAAAAAAGCGAGTGCAGCATATCTTATGTACGTGTAGTCCGTGGTCATGGCGAAATACTTTCAATCTCGCGTTGGCAGGATTTTGTTAACTACATGTCAAGAGACAATGCTTTATTTCGGAAGTACCATGATTAAATGCCTTTTATTTCAACGAGAAAAAAATTGAGTCGAATTTCTTTCCTTTTTGAAAATTTTATTTTTCTTTGCGACTGTTTGCATAGAACGTTGGGCCCTAGCGTGTTAACATGTTCAGATAAAATTAGAAAGGGTGGAGTTTATATAAAAAATATATAAAACTACCAGGTTGATCAAAATGGCCCCACCGCATTTGTGATCGAAACGGGGTTGCATTTATATAGTCATTCACAATATCTTTCTTTTTATTATTCTTCACAAGTAGGACTTATGAAAATTCCACAGCGACATCTTATATCTTTGGCACACTGACAGGTCCATTTTGTGAAATTATTCGTTCATCGAACGTTTCTCTCATTGTATTGATAGTATCATTTGCAATTTGCAAACGCGGCCCGGGTCTCAGTTTCTCCATGATGAATTGCCAAATCAAGCTGAACCAAAAATAACCCACAGTTGCCAAATCTGCAGTTAAAGAAATTAGTTGGCAATTTAAAGTTCGTTACCTTCTAAAAAAAGACACTGTATATATATTCTCACACATAATCTTTGGTTCTTGTTATTCATTAAGAGATCTTAGCATTTTCACAACATATATATATATATATATATATATATATATATATATATATATATATATATATATATATATACATACTAGCAAAAGTACCCGTCGTTTACTGGGTTAAAAAACAGCCTACAGAAAATGGACTCTGATTTATTAAAGTATGATAGGTTATGAAAAGGAAGGGTTGTAAATTTGGGTTGAATTTGGGGGCATCAAAACCAAAGCAAAATATGATGAAAGTAAAAAATAAAATAGATAAACCCCATAATTTATTATACCATACCTGTTCACACTGAAACACTTATCACAATATTCTGTGGATCTATATTAAAAAACCTTGTTAAACTTTGTGACATATTTCCATTGTATGGAGGTCAGGCGCGAACGAACACCCCATAATTTGATTATACCATATTTCTTCAAACCGAAACAATTATCAAAGTATACTTACGCAAATAGATATGAAAAGTCTTTGTTAAAGTGTGTGCCATATTTCCATGGAGTACAGGCGCGAACGCAGACCCCACAATTTTATTATACCATCCCTATTCAAGTTGAAACATACTTATCAAAATATTCTTATGTATGTCTATATCAAAAACCCTTGTAGACGTTTTTTTTTTTTTTCATTTTTTATTTTCATATTTTAAGGGCCAGGCTCGAACGCAGACCCCCACAATTTTTATGAAGCACCGTTCTGCCAGATCAAACATACCCATTCCTGATCCTCGATACATCTTCTATCATTATATGTAATAAGTTTTTTAAAATAGTCAACCATATAGGAGCCTATTCGTGACCACAGACACACAAACGTTCAGATTTATATTATATATATACCCAGAATTATATACAGTGGGTTCAATAAGTATCCGATGCAAAGCAAAAAGTTGATTTATTTTTATTGCATAAAAACAAAAAAACAAAGTGTTATTCTAATGTATTTTTGCATGATAAATACAAGTCTCGCATAAAAAATCATACAAAAAAAACATCAGAATAGCACTTTATTATTGTTTTTGTTTTCGTGTAATAAAAATAAATTAACTTTTTGCTTTGTATCGGATACTTACTGCACCCATTGTATATAAGTAAAAGTACAGAATAATTAAAAAAAATGTCTCTCCCTCTCCACATTTAGAGTGAGTTTCAAAATAATAACGTTATTATTTCAGCACGGTCCATAAACTGCTCAAGTAGAAATACCTATAATCCGTAATTTTATTTATTTGTAGCTCTACTGTAGTTTTTAAATAACTCTCTGAAGGTTAAACTATTGAATATTGTATTTTATTTTACTTTGGAAATTGATTCCCGTAAGTATTGATCTCAACTATATAACGGAAAACTTTTTAGTAAATATTTTTACATGATATATATATATATATATATATATATATATATAGGTTGGTAAAAAAAATCTGGACTCGATTCTTTCTCGTAAATGGCCTATAAGTAAATCAATGTGTGTATATGTATATATATATATATATATATATATATATATATATAAATCATAACTTATGAATTTAAATTTTGTGATTTGAAAAGGTTAATGTTCAAATATAGAATTTTTATTGTATGCAAATCAAAGAATACGTTTTAATAAGTATATTTCCTTAACCCATGAGTTTTCGATGTTTATTCATCTCCTCAGAGGAAAAATATTAGCAAATATTATAAATGGTTTGCAACTTATTTGCTAAAGTTTTTACAGTTTTTAAATCATTTCAGCTACATAGAATAAGTGAAATTAGATATTGATGCAGAAAAAACGATATTGAACGTCAGATTTAAAATGTTTGCTAAATCCTGTAATGGTAGTAAGAAGGTAAAAAGAACCAACGCGTATTGTAGTTCTTTCAAGGCACCAGGTAACAATCCCATGTGAACATATTTCCTTCGTTTCTCCTTTGGTTGGATGAGATATCCGGCAAATATTTGATTATGTCAATCTGGTAAAGATTTTTTTTTTTTTATATACGAGTTTCAAAATTGAATCCAAGTGTTAAATCAATTTGTGAATAAAAACAAAAATATCCGGAGACAGAAAAATAAAAATAAAAGAAAAGAATTGCTTATCGATACAAATATAAAATATTACCTCCAATAATATTTTGTAAGACCGATAATCACTGGATTTGCATACCAGTAGATTTATTGCATTATATATATATATATATATATATATATATATATATATGAACAAATGATTAATAAAATATGTTAAAAGACATCTTGAAAAAGAGTTAAAGACATATTTAATTTTAAAAAAGGAAGCACAAGATAAGTGGATAGTCCTTAATCCGCGGAGTTTCGAAGACCGTTTTGGATTTTACCATTTTGGGATTTTTACCCTTCACTGGACTATCCATTCATGTGAAATCTTTTTATTATTTTTCTTTTGCCTCATGTTCCTCTTACCTCACCCTTTTTTTAACCAAGTAAGATCTTTGACTTACTTGTAGTTTCATTAAATACTTTTATATGCAAAATCCGATCCTGCATTTTGGTAATTCCTGCCCTCTGATGAGAAGGAGAGTATTTCTTCGAAACTCCGCGGATTAAGGACTATCCACTTATCTTGTGCTTCCTTTTTTATAATTAAATATGTCATTAACTCTTTTTCAAGATGTCTTTTAACATATTTTATTAATCATTTGTTCATATTATAAGCTCTATTTCCTTTTCGGTTTTATTGAGCTTTTTATATCTGGCTGAGTTTATTTTACTTGTAAATATTAACTCTTTAATATTTATAATATATTTTAAGTTTACCCTTTTGATTACCTTAGTAAACTTATTGTAACTTTTATTTTATATATATATATATATATATATATATATATATATATATATATATTCCTGTCTCATGCTCTTCCACCTACTCCTTCTATTTTAACTACTGTCTTTCTCTTTACCCCGTTTTTATGTATATATATTTTCATATCAATACATATATATCTATAAAGGTGAAAATTTGTGTGTGAGGATACTTATCAGCCTATATACTCAACAAATATTTTTATCTACATACTTAAAATTTGGTATATAGAATATTCAGACACGTGGAAAACATTTTAATTGGATTTCATTCCGATAAACAGGTAAAAATTCTGTTTATAATAAATAAGAATTCTGCATCAATTAAAATATAATATTTATGCGTATTTTATCGCCGTACAACGCCGGGCGGCCTGCTAGTATATATATATATATATATATATATATATATATATATATATATATATATATATATACACGCTTGCATGTACGTGCAGTACAAATGTGCACGGATATTTAAATAACGAATGTTCTTTTCAGAAAGAATAGCAGTTAACAATGCAGAAAAGGAAGAAAGAAAAAAGAAAACGCTGTTATTATTCTGCATGGTTTAATTTCATAAACTATCAAAAGAAATAATAAGTGCACATCTTGAGCAGCATGTTGCAGCAGTTGCATAAGTATAGCAAGCATGCAATATGCACAAGACGATTTTTAAGCCATATCTTATTTATTAAAAAAAAAAATTTAAATCAAGCAATGAAACTATCTCGAGTTAGATTTGTAAATAGATTCCCAAACATTTCAAAATGGCTGCCAGTTTCGATAAATGTTGTCTAGTTTTTATTAAGTTTCCTTTTTTCTTTTGGATGTTTATTAATCGCTTGCATTTTGCTAACATTTAGTAAAAATAAAAATAAACTGTTATAATTTATCATGAGTAGTAATGTTTAAAGCACACATAAAAATAAATGTCCTTTCGAGGAAGTTTTTATTTTCTTCTCTATAAGATGTTATAAACTGCTAACTTTGATAAAAATCAATCACAAATCAAAAAAAAAAACAAAAAAAAAACACGAGGAAACGATTTCTTTTTTTGAATAGTTTTTGGAATGGCACGAATACATTAATTTAATCTGTGTCTAAAAGCATGACGCAATAATACAGTGACTAAAAAAAAGTGAGTAAAATCGTTAGCTATAGTCAAAGGTGACTCAAAGGCTCACTTTACATCAGTTACTTCCCTAAAGAGGAGGGCGCCAATTATTTTACAGGATTACTTCAATTACATATGATCCTACTTCATGTAACGTTGAGTCTTTATCAAGAGGCTATCAAGTACCATTTTAGAGTCTTTGATATGACCCCACAGAGGATTGAATCTCGGTCTCCCAACCCATTGTCGAACAGAACTGAAGAGCTCCTACCTGCCCATGAAGTGAGTTATTGAGCGCCAGATACCAATTTGGTAATTTTCCATCTCGTGTCCGTGCGTGTTTGTATGTATGTGTGTGTAGAGTAAGATATAATAGTACGGAAGAAAATTGATATAGTTTACATTGATTTGACTAGGAATTAATTTCCAAAAATGAAACTGAAGCTCAGTATTTAGTATTTGAAATTGTAATTATCAACAAAGCGAAATCTTTAAATGATTCTTCTTAAAAAGAGCCGGACGAACTTATCTAAATATTAATTTACTTGTCCGTACGCCCAGTGTTACAAAAAAACAAAAACAAAAAAAAAAAACACATTATCATCGCAAACATTAATTAATGAGAAACGAATTACCTCCATTTACAGTCGTTCTTTATCAGTTAAAAAATCATTAAAATCATTTCCATGGCTTTCAAGTTATGGTTTCAAATTGGCTACTTTAATTTATAATTATAATGTAACAAAAAAAGTCATGTTGAGAGGAGACTGCAAGTTTTCTTTTATATTTTCTTTTAAAAAATTAAAAAAACGTGTGCATCTGTTCCTTTATAGTTTATATGAAGAATTATTCAGAAAAAATAAAAACAATGTGTTTTTCGTTAAAGTTTCATTGAAACAAATCTAAATTTTTTAAATCTATTTTTTTAGCTTTAAAAGGTTAAAAAATAATTTGCTAAAAATTGTTTTAAATTCGTCGTTATTTGTTTTTTTTTTTTTTTAATTTTTATTCGTTTTATTTATAATGTGTTTTGAAAATTTTACACTGCCGTGGAATTTCCACGGGTTTTGTCACATATTATTATTATTATTATAAACCGTTAAAGTTAATGGATGTTTACATTTTAATAACAGGACATCTATAATATAAAGGGCAACAATCTGTGTGTGTGTGTGTGTGTGTGTGTGTGTGTCTGCTAAAATCTTTTAACAGAGCATCGGAACGTGACGAAACCAGTATCGTTTTAAACCTCGAACTTTCGGACGCAAACATCGAAAAATTGGCCAAAAACATTAAATTTTTCAGCCTCAACTGGACAGTTTTCTACAAGGAGGGTAGCTTTTTTTCATAGATATTTTTGCAAGTCATCCACTCTTTTCGATTAAGTCGCTTTAATTTTGACATTTGCCGGTTCAGATTTTGTGATGGACGCAACAGCAAAGACGTCACGTTTTTTTTTTTTTCATGTTCTTTTTCTCCGGATTCGAGCCTGCCTGCCTGCCTACTACCACTTTTTTTTTCTTTGCTCAACATACACCTTCAAATATTCGAGCAACGCCGGGCACCCAGGCTACTATATAAATATACAATACACTGCTACATTACAATGATCATTTCTTTATTCATTTATCAAAAAAACTTCATATAGATTTATAGACACAACGATCCTTATCCATGAAATTCTTTATTTGGCCAATCAGCTTTTGTGTTCTGATTTCCTTACTCCTCCCACACTTTTCATCATTCCTCACAGACTTCCTGCCTTCTCTGAATCTCTTATGCCACTAAAAAACTGATGCTCAATTCATACAAGATGGTCCAAAAATAGTCTGAAGCATTCCATACGTTTCTGTGACATTTTTGCAAGTTTAAAACAGAATTTAAGAAATATCGTTCTTCTAAAGTGTCCTCACGTCCATATTGTATTTTTGAAATTCGCCAGCTGTGACAATCAGGCTTTAGTAGAGCGTATTCTAATTACTGCTGTAGCTGTTCATTTGAACCTGAAATCATAAAAATTTGGTCAGTCATCTCATAAGATGTATAGCAATAAAATACTGACTTTTCAATTTTAAATGCTAATACAAAAAAGTCTGGAAACTTATTAAAGCCACCTCGTACACACACATTATATATATATATATATATATATATATATATATATATATATATATATATATATATATATATAAATGCGAAGTTCGTTGTTTGTTTGTTTACAAACAGGCGATTTGAGCACTGTAAGAGTGGCGGCGGATGTCTATTTAAATAGACATTCCGACGAGTTATTTGCGGGCGTCCCTTCTGTGGTCGAGTGGGTGAACTGCCGACTGTCAACACGGCGGTTCTAAGTTCAATCCTTGGCTTGGGAGAGATGCTAGTCTAGCGGTACTGATGAGTTGTTATACAACGAAACAGGGCTGTATATCGATGACATAATATATATATATATATATATAATACAACTTTGTGAGTATGTGTGTGTGAGAGAGATAGAGAGAAAGAGTTCCTTATAGACTCCAAAACGGCTGAACAGATTTTCTTTAAAATTTACAGAATTTTAGTGCATAAATTTGGGAGTGATCTTAAGGGTTATCTCAGAATACCCCCGATAATTACCAATAATCGATACCATTATTTTAATTTATCTGAAGACATTTTACATGTGGTCGCTTAGCAGCAATGATAGAATAACGTGCCGTGAAAATTCTACTAAGTTGATAGTGTTTTTTGTTTTTTTGTTGCATGACGTGGTCTGTAGTTTCAAACGCCACACGTAAATTTCTTAATGTTTTTTTTCGTTAACTGGAAAGAACTTTATATATAAGATTAGAAAATTTACGTGTGTGCATATTTTGAAAATATTTATTATTTTTGCAATATAAAACTGGAATATTACGGTACTTTAATTAAACTTTATAATTGAACAAAGCAACTGATCCTGAAGAAATTGCAAAACAGTCTGCACACATATTTAGTGAAGATGTGATTCAGAGGTTTCTTATATGTCGGTTTAACAAAACGTAGGCCTAAACAACCAAGCACAAGTAGTATGCCCGGCAACATAAGATAAGGAATTTTACAACACAGTTGACTAATTGTAAAACTATACAGCAACAACCACATAAATTCTTACAACGAATAGATAGTCGATATTGATCCTGTGGTTTCTTTTGCATACAATTTAAGAAATTATGGTTTCCAAAACCTCGCCAAAGTAGTTGGTTTTGAGTTTGAAGAATACTTGCTTGGGGGACAAATCAGAGAAATTGGATTGTTGCTGGTCCATTGCATCCACTGTGTGGCGGCTTCGTTGGTCAGTAAGGTGTCATATATATATATATATATATATATATATATATATATATATATATCTACGTTGATCAGTAAGGTGTCAATATAACTGAAATTTACTAAAATAATTTTCGAATTACAAAAAAAAAAATTTTAAAAAATGAAAATATTGGAATTACCAAAGATACAGATCAAAATAAGCATAAAAAAGACACCAAAGCAACCCCCGAGCAAGGGCGGATAATACTGCTAGTATATATATATGATTAGTAACATTTAATTAAGAAGTCATTTTTCGAAACTTCCCGCTCTCCTAATCATATTTGGTGTTGTATTAGATTGGAGTAAAAATAATGTCGTTTTTTTTTACGTATATATATATCTGATAAAAACGACATTTTTGTGCAAAGATAATGGTTTTTGACGTATATATATATATATATATATATATATATATATATATATATATATATATATATATATATATATATCTGATTAAAAAACGGCATTTTTGTGTACAAATAATGTCGTCTTTTGACGACTATACATATATATATGATAAGAAAAACGACATTATTTTTGCACCAATCTATTTTTATTTACAACTCAATGACAGCAAACATCTGCAAACAGGTGGATTCTTTTCTTTATCATTTTTGTTCAATGCAAAACATTGATAATCTCATGAAAAGTGCTATACAGGAAATGTTTTTCTGAGATGTGAAGAATTCTGAACACATTCTCCAAAAAAAAAAAAAAGAAAAAAAAAAAGCAGGCGTTGTGTATTCATGTGAAAACTACTACTACTGCTGATAATAATAATTATACTAATAGAACTTATTGTACACGAGTTTGGTAATCGGTACTTGTCTGACGGAGAGACACCAGCAAATGGACATGCACATATTGTTTATTGCTATTCTTAGAAGCTATCCGAGAAATAATTGTTTGCACTTGGCAATCTAAATATAGGTGGTAACAATCTCCAAGAACATGATAGATAATGCACATTGAGTCGTTTTTTGAATTTTTTTGTTACAAAGTGTTTTTGTTAGGTTGAGCATGACCAGGGCATTATTATTATTAATTGTTATAGAAGACTAGATGGTGAATGTAAAAAATGCAACAAGGGAAAATGTTGTGAACAGAAAATTTAGGGCGATTTTTAGCATTATTTTTAGCATTATTTTTAGCATTATTTTGCAGTAATTTCTAATCAATTTTTTTAAGTTATCAGAAAAAGTGAGTGATAGCGAAAAATAATGATATAGAACTTTTGAAAATAATTACACATTGTAACACTTCTATTTTGTTGTGTATGAGCCCAGCTAACGCCGAGTCATATGCTAGTCTATTATATGAAAAACAGTTATCTGTGTAGTGTGTTCATGTCCAGCTAAAAATTAAAACAATACCGAATAGATACCCACAAGCAATATATATATATATATATATATATATATATATATATATATATATATATATATATATATATTTGGCTTCAGTATCACTAAAGGCGGGGTTTTGTAAAAGAAACAAAGGAAGCATGCATGGTCCCCCGTGAGTGCACAGTAAACGAGGCGTAAAACAAAATGACTAAGTTCAGCATTTGCACCCCCCTCCATTTAGTCCTCAGGGGACTTCAAATCCTGGGAAAATAAACAAACGATGCAGTTTTAGGCCTTAACATATGTAAATTTGAGTTCTGCACCAGGCAAAAAAAATGACTAACTCCATCATTTGCGCCCCCTCGCCCCATTTAGCCCCAAATGTCCCCAAGGCCTTAACATATTTAAATTTGAGTTCAGCACCATGCAAAACTGCTAAATAGACATACACAGAAAATTTTAGACAAATATGGTGAAATAGTCCCCAAAATGAAGTGTTTCATTAGCCCTAAAAGAGCCCCTGGGGCACACCCAAGAGTTATCGCGAAGTGCAGACAAATGAAATTATATAGAAATCAGTTGTTTACAACTTTTCAGAAAGTTTCATAAAAGTCCAAGGTATCAATTTTTTTTTAATAAGCACAAAAGTGTCAATTTTAGCCATTTTAACCTGAAAGGCACCCATCGCTATCGCAATTTTAAAACATTTGATGCATACATCTGATACATATCGTGCAGAATTTAAACATGATCATAAAAATAATTTATTAAGTTATCAACGTTTTCATGGCATAATTTCAGGAATACTTCATATAATATGGAGGTTAAGAACAGATAAGTCAATCCTTATGTTGTCAAGCATCGCTATACCGTTGCATGACTGACTTGTTTTTTTTTTTAGGTTGTTTATGGTACAGGTTGGTTTAATAACAAATGATTAGCATATAAGACGGCAGTATTTGTTTGTTAAAATAAAATAATTCCTGCTTGAATGGAAAACTGTTTAAAATTGAAGGAAATTTCCAGCTACGGTATAACTGGAAATGTTTTCTCAATTATTAAATCATTTCTCTCTGACAGGCTCATAAGAGTAGTGGTTGATGGACAGAAATCAGAACCCCACAGTATTAATGCTGGAGTCCCTCAGGGGTCCATCCTGGGCCCAACTATCTTCCTGATCTACATCAATGACCTTCCAAAACACATACTTAAATTATTCGTTAGCAGCTATGCTGATGACACAACCATCTATGGCAACTCATCAAATGACAAAGTCCTCTCTGATTCTCTCTCCTCTGATCTTGAGTGTATGGTACAATGGGGGAAGAGGTGGCTGGTTACTTTTAATGCATCTAAAACCAAGCTCCTATCTTTACATCATCAACGCTCTGATCCCCATCTGGCATCAACTGAAATGAATGGCTCTCGTCTTGGGGAGGCTCCATGTTTTGATAAGCTTCTGGGATTGACCTTTACTCCTGATCAATTCTCTATCTATATAAAAGCCAAGTACGTCTAAGGATGGAGTACTGCTGCCACATCTGAGCAGGAACTGGTAAAAACAGCCTATTCTGCCTTGACAGAGTACAAAATAGACTTCATAGCTTAGTGGGGGATGCCCTTTTCTCTTTCCTGCAATATTTCTTCCACAGAAGAGACGTTGCGAGCCTGTCCTTGTTTTATCGTTATTTCCATGGCAATTGCTCGTCTGAGCTCCAATCTCTGGTCCCCATTTGCCAATCTTTCACGAAAAACACCCGTCTAGCTGAAACCACTGTCAATAATTTTCCCCACTCTTTATCTGTGCCTAAATCAAAACGTAGATTCCATGAACAAAGCTTCTTTCTTAGAAGTGCACGCCTGTGAAACTCTTCCGTTTGCCTGTTTCCTACCTGACTACAACCTCGATGTCTTCAAGTCCAGCATAAACAAATTCCTGATAAACCGCTCCCTTTAGTAATCCGCTTTATCAAATCTCTATTACTAACGGTTACTACGATATTATCCCATTGATTACTGTACACGAAATAACCCTTAACCTCGAGTGGCCTCCGGGCCTTGATAAGTGGTGACTACCATGTAAAAAAAAGGAAACAAATTGATTTTTTTACATAAATATTTCAAACCAAAAAGTTAGTTTTTTACTTGAAAGTTTATTTAAAAGTAACATATTTACATAAACAGAAATCTCTTGCGATTTATTTTAATAAAAGGGAAAGAACCTTAAGAAAATGTATGAACAGCAAACATTTTTCTGAGTATAAATAATCAGAATTAAAATTGATAATTGTATTACCTTTATTAACATATGTTATTTCAATGTCTTCACATTTTATTTAAAATACGCTTGTATCAGGATGTTGAACATGTTTTCAGTTTTGAAAAACAGAAATTGTCGCTTATAATATCGGAATTATGAAGACTAGTAGGACCCGTGGAAATTCCGCAGCAGACACTTTCATATCATGTGTAGTTAAAATGTCAATAATTCTCAAAGCTTTTGTTATAACTCAGTGTATTAAATTGTGTCAGGTTTCAATTATCTAATATTTAGGGTTTTTAGCAGAATTGCATTATGTTTAGAAGTTGATATAATTTTATGTTTGTGTGATAATCGATAGTTAAAAGACGTTATGTATATGTTAGATGATCAAAGTTAGTTGTGCCTGGCAGCCAGACAGGACAAAAGGAGAGACGCTGGACAATATGGCCGCTGCCAAATATCGTTTACTCTTCCGTCCGTTAAAAACATTTCCATTTATTCTATATGTTCAAATAAATAATGTATTTCAAATGCATTCGGTGTTTAAGGGCTATTCATACTATTTCCAGTATGCAAATACAACCTAACCCCATACACATCAGTATATATATTTTTTTTACTTGTGCACGTATGTTGTTGTATTTATGAAACAGTATAATACGGCGACGACCACAAAGAATGAAGGAAAGGAAGAAGGATGTAAAAGATATGTGTGCGTGCGATTATCAATTGTTAAAAGACGTTATGCATGCATTTCTTCTTTGCTTATGCACAATAAATTATGTAAAAGAAGTTACCAGCATCTAATAGACATTAAGATAATAGTAAGGTTACCAGTATTTAATTTTCTATTTATGAGCGATTGTTATGTTTGTACTTGTTTTTACCTTTTAGCACTATTGCCGCCTTTAGAGAGCGACGCCATACTGTAAACTTTCTGAAGCGTTTGTTTATGAAGCTTAGAACTGTAATCTGGATTATGAGAATTGTCAGGTCTTAGCTAATCAGAATAGACGGAATTGGTAAGGGAGCCTTTATTATTTATGAATCGGAAATAGGAAAAAATTGTGTTAAGTCAGTTATGATCGATGTAATCAAAGATTTTATGGAAAATCTAGAATTAGTTCCGGGAGCAACTGATAGCAGTGGGTTGGTTGTTTGTTTTTGTTTTACGGCATATCAACCTTTTCCAGTTTATTTAATGCCGAATCTATTTATTTTGATGAACGATTTTTAATGGAGTATATCTTTTTAAGTTAGATTCTATTTAACCCATAGTTGGGACCCTAACAGGTTCTACCACTCCGGGTCAGAGTGGACCTGGGAGCAATGTCAATTAATGGGTGGCTCCACACTCCCCAAGGCCCGCAAGCTAGAGCCTCACCATCGAATATAACTTTAGGTCATATCCAGGACCGATAGCAGTGGAGTGACTAAATATTTAGAGGAAAAAAATAGGGACTCCTTCCTCTAAAGCTGTTGCGATTATGATGGAGTTGCTCGTAGGATGCTAAGTAGCATTTTAATATCACTACTAAATGTGTCTAAAATGGTATTCGGAAGCTACGTAAGATAGCTTACATGTATTGAATTTGTATGTGCCATCTATTGTGGCAAACCTACATTGCTTTGGTGCAGAGAGGAATTTTATTATATAGGTGATAAAGAAAAAAATCGCAAAAAATGTATTCATATTTCAAAGAGATTTGTTTCAACTAATATTGTGCTAAGTTTTCTAAAATTAATTCGCCATTAGAAATAGATAAACATATACGTATAGCTAACTTTATATAAATAGATAACTTTCAAGGCAATTCTGGTTAAAGGTTAAAAAAAAAAACTTTTCCTCGTTTTGTATTTTTGTTTAACTGTCTTATCGATTTAACACGCTTTCATTTCACATACGAGGATTATTTTTTTGCTTCATCTCAGGTGCTTCCAATCTTCGCGTTCGTCACCGGGAAGTAATTTTGATTGCACGAGATAGATCCAAAAGTAACCCTAAGGCCCATATTCCATCAATTATTATCAGAAACATAAAAGATAACTTGCAGAGTTGAGAAGTCAGTTAAAAATAAAAAATAAGGAACATTCCATTGTTTTTAATAGGGTTCGATAATGATTTGTTGCCAAAATCTCCCCCCTTCTCTCTCTCTAATATATATATATATATATATATATATATATATATATATATATATATATATAAATATAAAAGTGAAAGTGTATGTGTATCTGTGTGTCTGTGTGTGTACATTTCCCTTCGCAATAACTCTTAATTTTAAGTCTACAGACTCGAAATTTGATATACAGGGTACTGAGATTTGGGGAAATCTATGTGATCTGTTTTCGGTCAGAAATTTGGAATTTAAGGGGTCAAAGTTCAACGATTTGTCCTTTGAGAACTCTACCAAACTCCTCCGACAATTTTGGGTCTACGAACTTGAAATTTTAGATATAGGTTCCTTGGACATGGATCTAACTTAACTTGATTTGAGCCCAAAACAATAAATGTTAAGGGGTCATAATAGGGGTCAAAGTTAAAAAAAATTGACCACTTTTTTTTTGCTCAACATACATCTCCAAATACCCGGGCAGCGCCGGGCACCCATGCTAATATATATATATATATATATATATATATATATATATATATATATATATATATATATATATATATGCGTGTGTGTGTGTATAGTATTAGTAGTAATCAACGTTTTAGAAGCACGGAGACAATGAAATTCAAAATATGAGTTATAAATAACGACCATGTGCATATTTATATATATCTCAGCACAAGTAATATATATATATATATATATATATATATATATTATTTACTTACAAGAAGTGAACTATTCATAAAAAGGATAATATTCGCATGCACATGTCTCAGTTTCTGTATTAATTAAAATATATTTATGCGTATTTTACGACCGAGCAACGCCGAGCGGCTTGCTAGTATACATATAAAGTTTTAAAAACATATCTGAAGACGTTCGTTAATCCAACGAAACTTTTTCCTATTTTTCCATTCTGTCTTTTATGAGATTTTATTTCATGAGCTATAGTGCATTTTATTCCTTTATATAAGAAAATAAATTCTCCCATCGATTTTGACGTACGAAGTCCGCACAATAACTAAATTGTCCGAAATCCACACGGATGATTTGTTCATAGTGCTAAAGGCTTTGTGTAGAGCCATCCATACTTTTTGAAAGAACTGCTAATCTTAGTATTCGGAAATACTAAGCGCTGTGCTCTATGTACTGTAACCAAGCATAGAAATTTCCAGGTTAGGTTAGTATCTGGGGATGCATTTAAAACAACTAGAAAAGATGCACCCTCAGCCTTCGTTAGAAGAAAAACTCATAAAACCTGAGGTGTACTGTCTGCGGCAACCAATTGCACGGACTGATTCTTACACACACACACACACATTATAATCATCGTATCCGGCAGGTTGCCCGGACCAAATTCAATCTTTTCCTCGATAGGTCTATCTCCATGGCCTCACGAAGATTAAGTTGCAAGCCAGTGTCTTCTGTCAATAAGTTCGTGTACACATTGACATGTCTTTCTATTTTAGAGACCCCGTGTTAAAAATCCCACAGTACCACATCACTAACGACCTCCTCTTTTTCTTCTGTAACAATGTCTGACATATTGTGTTCTTCGTTCTCTTATTACTGAGCAGCCGAACATACAGACGTTAATGGTTGGGCGCGTTTTCCAGTTTTAAGGTGAACACTGTAGCATTCTAGTCTAAGTTCCATCTAACTTACTTTCAAGTTTTTTACTGAGAGCCCATGTTGGTGAAAGCAGCAGCAGCACCGTCTTCACTACGACTTTTTAGAGTCGTAGTGAAGACTTTACGTCATAAGTTCAGCCATCATAACAATGCAATTTGCAATCCCCTCTGATCCATTCAACCGAATAAAAATAGGAGGCATTGTTTTTAGAACATTCCTCATATATATATTACAATAAAGTCGTATATCTTTATCTGTGCCTAAACCTAAACGTAGATTCCATGAACAAAGCTTCTTTAGAACTGCACACCCGTGGAACTCTCTTCCGTTTACCTGCTTTCCCGCTGACTACAATATGGCCGTCTTCAAGTCCAATGTAAACAAGTTCTTGATGAGCCGTTCCTCTTAAGTAATCCAATTTACCAAATTTACACTTCTAACGATTACTATGATATTGTCCTTTTGACCGTGGTACACTCTTTAACCCTTATCCTCGAGTGGCCTCTGGGCCTTGATAAGTGGTGATTCCTTTGTAAAAAAAAATTCCTGTCTGCTTGTTTGTTTATTCACAATTTTACTAATATGTACAAAAAGTACACTGTTTCACAAATGTTTATACCGAAAACGGACGTTCGCATACTTTCATTCCCTCATACTTTCATTCCCTCATACTTTCATTCCCTCATACTTTCATTCCCTCATACTTTCACTACACCGATGAAGACTGAAGGATCGGTCGAAAATTATGTACCTGTAAAAAAAGTTTTTCAATTTTTTTTCATAATATTATTTTGTATTCCTGCACGTCACCAATTGAAAACGAATAAAGAAAAGTTATAAGCTTTTATACTTTTCGTATTCTTTTTTTTATACTTTTCTATTCATATATTCATATATATATATATATATATATATATATATATATATATAAAGATTTATATGGGTACAAAATTTTATAACGGATTTAAATAGCACTGGGGCAAATGCCATTATTACAATTGAGGACTTTTTTTTTTTTTTGACGTTTAATCAAGAAACACTACAAAGTCTAAAATCAATCTCCAAAACATGTAGTTCAAAATTATTTGAACTGAATGAAGGGGGAAAAAACGTATGAAAAAAGGGGGGGGGCTAAAAATAATTAAATAAACGGAAGACGTCTTTCGGCCGATCCTTTTCAACAGTAACATCGGCAATTTGAGAGCAATATATATATATATATATATATATATATATATATATATATATATCTGTCAAAGTCTAAAGACTAAAATTAGCGAATGAGGGGGTGAAATTAATAAGGATTGGAGAAACAGAGAAGCATTATCAAACCACACCCATAAGTTCAAGATTATGGGTGTGTTCTTTTTGCCTACACAGAGTTGGCTTCCGTAGAATAATTGTAACCGCTTCGAGAATTTTCAAATGTATTCTCGAGCGGGCTCTGTGTAAAATGGAGAATGCTCCATCCGAATAGTCTCCAGTGCAGACTTGACACTTTAATAAGTGTTCACCAATGGCCGAACTATGAGTATGTAAACGCCCGGATGTTGGCCATTGTTTGTGCCTACGTATCGAAGGGGGGACATGTTAGGAAATTCTCACCTCCAAACGCTGAATAGTATGTCCCACGTAGTCAGCCTCACACTGACCATGGAATCTGTATACTACCATATTATATTCTGTGGTGGGAAAAATTATGTATATTGTAGAATATTGCAAGGGTGAGCCAGCTAACCCAATGAAGATGCTGTGCTGAATGAATGCGATAATTGACAGAGTGTAGTTCCTGGCAGAAGTCTAGAACAGTAAAACCCCTGAATGCCAGAGCAGCTGGCATTTGTAGAGTGGCACCTGCCCCTCCTGGCATGTTTAGCCAATCAGGCGCCTCAAAATAGAACAATCCACCGTCCCTGACTAATTGTAGGCTGGTCCAATGGCAATTAGCATACCACTAATTGCTACTGAATAAATATGTTGAAATTAGTTAAATGGTCCATAATGGTGGAGAGGGAAGGTAAGCGCATTCTTGATTCTACATATATATAGTCAAATGAAGTCTACATTCAAGAAGAAAATCTATGTTAATAATTAGCTCCATGTTATTACTTGTTTTGATTGTTCTATTTAGAAATATTATTTAAAGTTAATTTATTTAATTTACTTTTAATTTAATTTATTTTAAATTATTATTAGGCGACACCAGTTATTCGGTGTATCTTAAATAGTATGTGACTAAATCCTCGGCCTGCCAATATGTTTCAACCTGGCAACGCTGGGTACATACAGTTAGTATATCTATATATCTATAAAAGTGAGGACACTTCTCAACCTATATACTATACGAATTCTTGAACTACAGACTTGAAATTTGGTATATGGAATATTGAGATGTGTTTAAAACTTTTTAATCGGGTTTTCATCCGGAAAAAATGGTTATGCCGAGCGGACTGCTAGTATATATTTATCTATCTATATATATCTATATATATATATATATATATATATATATATATAAATTTGTATTCCTGTCTGTTTGTTCAAAGTTTGATTAATATATACAAAAGGTGCATCGCCTTAATTATTTATATATATATATATATATATATAGTATGGTTCTTTCAAAATATACGATTAAGAGGTCACGTCATTTGCATATTATATTAAGGAAAATCGATTTTATTAAATAGATGTATGTTAATTAAAGTTTCTAACGAGAGAGTTGTTTGAAGTGTTCTGTTTAAGATCGTTATTTCATCAACTTTAAATAACAATTACATTGATAATATATTTATTTGGAATTATTATTTCCGACACTGATTTTTTTTTTAGAAACGGTTGAGTTGTTTCCCCTGATCCGTTTTTTCTATGTTCCGAAGTTCGAAAGATAAAAAACGAAACTCTTCCCACATAAAATAATTTGGTAATCGCAATAAATTTCTAGCGTTAAAAAATAATTTCGTGTAGATAGAAATATGATTTGCTTTATTTTTAAATATAAATAAATGAATAAAACACTCACGAATAAACGAAAAGATCCCATTTGTTTTGTTTTATTATTCTTGAAACGACTATACAGAATCTTTGAGCGTTCCGGGAATTGACCCCCCCCCCCCCAAAAAAAAGAAACAATCCGAAAATTTCTTTTATTTACAAAAAAGTAGCCAGTGAAAAAAAAAGCCAATAAAAGGAATTCCATTTTGTTCTTAAACTTTTCAAACGCGCTAATGTTTTGTTTATAATCATTATTTCTACACGTTATTATTTCTACACGTTATTTATAAACGTTATTATTTCTACACGTTATTTATAAACGTTATTATTTCTACATGTTATTATTTATAAACGTTAATATTTCTACATGTTATTATTTATAAACGTTATTATTTCTATAGTGGGCAAATTAGCTTTTATTTTTATTCGCGTTTCAGGTTGGAGTCTGCCTACACGGCTACTTTTTTTTTATTATTTCGGGCACTCGCTGCTATTTTTATTGAAATAAAAGTTGTTTGGATTCTTTTATTTTTTATTTATTTTTATTTATTGGGGGGGGGGCGAGGGGGGTCCAGGGCACGAGGAACAAAATGTTCTCAATATCCGGAGAATAGCTTCTCTTTGTATCCATTCTTCAAAATATCTGGTGGAGAGGGTATCATGCACTTCTTTTTTGGGCGATTACATTTACATATTTTATCTGTTCTTTTATTTTTTAAATTGTTGTGGGGGTATCGACGTATCCCACGATGAAAATGATTAATATCCTTAGTACAGCAGGTTTGTTCCAAACAGAACTTCATGTCGACCTGAGCATCGCAGGATATCTATGCTAGTATATATACATATATATATATATGTGTGTATGTATACTAGCAGGGGTACCCGGCGATGCCCAAGTATGTTGCAGTGGTGTAGTAAGGGTGGGAATAAAAAGCAGCCCTATGGGGGGGGGGACAACAAGGTGGAGAGAGGTGTTAAGAAAAAAAAAGTGGTAGTAGGCTGGAATCCGTAACATTAATGAGCAAAAGAAGGTGAGGTTTAAAATAAAGTAGACATAGGCAGGCAGGCTTGAATCTGCAACGCGAAAGAGAGAAAGAAAATGAACAAAAACATAACGTGTCAGCCGATGTCTATTGAACATATGCTTCGTCAATTTTTCGAACAATTTTGCTTTATACGAAAAAAAACAAAAAACAAACAAACAGCCAAGATGATACCACAGGAGAATTTTATTTGACTCGATCAAAAATAAAAAAAATTTTTTTAAATAAAATAAGGAAAAGGAAAGAAAAGATACCTGTTTGCAAATGCGAGATATTACGATCTGGGAAGTATGCGGAACTTCCTGCGGAATCTAACCGACGCAAGAACCCCGATGCAAAAAGCCTTTTGTAGACATACACAAATGCTCATGCCGATTTTGCCTTTTATATATTAAACTAGTGGGTGTACCCGGCGTTGCTCGGGTGTTTGTAGGTGTAAATGAAAAAAGGAAGTTTTGGTAGGCAGGTAGGCTCGACCCCGAATCCTTCAGGTGAAGGTGGAAAAAAAAGCGTGATAACTTACCTCGACGCTACAAAGGCAGTGGAATGAGAGTGGATGAAATTAAACGATTAAAAACTTAACTGACAGGTGCGTAGATTTAATGAGGTCAAACATCACGTCATAGAGAAATGAAATCCTGCACTTAACATTGGCTGCGAGGGAGTTTTTCTTGGTTTTGTTCCCCCCCCCAAGTTGTTGGGGGAAAACCAGCTCCCCATAAAAAATGGGAGTGTCTAAATGAATAGCAATTGTCCGATATGACGGTTTTCACCGCATTGATCAAAGCTGATTTGCTTTCTGGACGTCCCCGGCGGGGAAGACGAGGAATTGACTTTGCTCCATTAGTTTCACTTTATTTATACTAAAAAGCTGAACAAACATGCGACAATGGAATAGTGCGAATTTTAGAAAAGTTGATCAAAATAAATTTAGACACAACGTCCCTTTGTAAATCGTGGATATTACGATCTAGAGGAAATATAAAAAGTTCTAAAATATAGTAACCCCTCGGAGACCCCCCCAAAAAAAAGCCTTTGCTGAATATACAAAAATGCGCGCATCACTTTTGCCTTTTATATATATAGATGATTGAATATTTGAGAAAATAATTATCTACAATTTCTGATTATTAATATAAAGAATTGGGACAATTTGCGATATTATATGATTAATATCGCAGTAATGTTTCTGTAAGTCTGAAATTAACTTGATTTTGATTTTCAAGCTAAAATACTGATTAGATTTTATAATCTGATGGAGTAAATTATTGGTGATTTAATTTAAAATCTCTTCTTAGGACAAGTATGATTGGAGCTTAAAGTAAATGGCAAGCCGATGAAATTAATCTTCGGTGAAACAGATGATACATTAAATAATCATAGCCTGAATCCGACACCTTCAGAATAAATCAAACATTGGAAACACTGGTTTTTAATCCGTCAGTGTTTGGTCCCCAAGATGTTTTATTGTCAGGATTCTCAGAGCTATTTATCGTTCAAAAGGTTTTCGAAATATAGGATAACAACATTCCTCAGATTTCACTTTATACAGTTAGCAGTTTTGGAATGTGACAATGTCAAGAGCAAAGAACTATTGCTTCAAGAGGAAACCTCACTTCTGACACAATCTGCTACCTGTGTTAACCTATAGGCCGGTCAGTGGCGTGTGATCGACTCACGTGTTACATTAAAGGTCTTGGAAACGGTCCATGTATGAAGATCTGTCCATAAGACGTCTTTTTGTCTAGGTGAAGCGAAAAGCATTCCAGAAATGTTGAGTCTAGCTGGCTCGTTCATCTCCCAGAATGATGAGGGTTTGACCTGGTTGGAATAATCTTTGTCTTCAGGCCCGTTTCCTTTGACTGAAGGCAGACATTCAATACAGGCACAAACAACGCACGATAGAATCACAATATATGAGAAATAATCTTATCTATTAATTTTACAAAAATATATATTACAATACATTACAATACAATTTACAGATCATAATTAATTTTCACAATTAACTTAACAATATGCTCTTTAAAACAAACTAGCCCTAACTAGTGCTGAGGGAAGGGGGTGCTCCCTCCTCTCATTTACAGAGAGACAAAAATATATTTCTTACCCCATGCTGTCCGGACGGAAAAAAGATCGAGAAAAGGAAGGGAATTGTGGGATTGCATTCTGGTTGCTATTTCTGTGTATGCCTCCGCTTACGGCCATGCTGGAGGGGGGAGGGGAGGTTACCAACCACCACAACCGGGGCACTAAGATATAGTACCACAACTGTATCACAGTCTATATTTTCGTGCAAATAACTGTTCTAAAAAATTTTTCATAAAATTCTGTGAAGATGCCTTGATGTTGGCCCCTCAAGTGCATAACCTCCACAGTAAAAAGAGTTTTGTTTTGATGAAAAGCTGCACAGAAATCTTTGTGTGCATCTTGTCCAAATCGGGTATGTTTATGTCTAACTCGGAAATCTATATTTAATTTGAAACTGAACCCTTTATTTTACCCGCAAGGGGAGAATGTTCGTGTTTTATCAGCTATGGCTGGGTAGAAGATTTCAGTAATTTTTATCATAATATCGACACGTGGTTTAACAGATAAAGATATTAAGCAATGATCAGTTGGTTTTTTTTTGTTTGTACGGAAATCGCTCTAGACAAGCCATGAGCTAAAACGATACTATTATAATGTCAAAAACCAACCAACGATAAGTGTGAGATTAATAGATTCTGATAAAAACAGCAATTCTTTCTTCTTTGTCGGAAATATCACCATTGAATTTAAAGTCTAAAGGTCGAAAATAAGACAAGCGAGAGTTACAAAACTACTGAAAATATCTACTTTATACTCTCCTAGTTTTGACAGTCTTCCAGAGGTTAAGGGTTCAATTCTTACTACACACGAAGAATATGCTAAGAATAAATAAAAGTTATTAAAGACTTTATCCAGTCATGGTTGAGGGAACAAGAACAATCTATCTTATCGTAAATTCGCATAGATTCCCGAGTCTGACAAACATTTCTGATTTCCATAAGATGCACCTGATGAAGGTCGGATGTTACATCGGCTGAAACGTTGTGAGAATCACATCCGAAAATAGTTGTACGAATAATCCAAAATGAAAATGGTAGTCCGACTACTGCAAATAACACAAGTGATTTATTTAGGAACTGCTGATTATTATTTGAATTTAAAACGTTTCCGTTATTTTTATCAAAATATGAACTCTCTCAGACGATAGAACATTAATTACTACAAAGCCACAATTTGCTCATGTATGGAATACTGTTGCCACATGCGAGTCGGTAAATCAACCACTAGTTTCTCTCTATTAAAAAAGAGTCTCAAATCCTACACTGTCAACAAAGCTCCAACCTCTGTCCCATCGCCGCAATGTTGCATCCCTGTACTGACGGACTTGTAGCATTGGTAACTCACCGACATGAATACTTTCTACTAAACTGAGATGCAGCAAAATTCCATGTTTTAATGTAGAGGTCCCTTGATGTCGGAAGATCTACTCTATTAATAATAATAATAATAAAAAAAAACGTTGCCAAAATCCAAATTACCGGAATTAAATTGTCTAATTTAGACTTACTACTAAAAATAATTTAAAAGAAAGTATTGTTTTTAAATGTATAATGATAATAAATAGAATGTTTTCAATCCCCAAATAAGTATTTTCAAATATGCAAATGAAAATTGTCCACAAGAACAAAATATTTCACCTTAATGCTTGTGCTAAGTTCACCTCTGTTTCAATCTTTTTTTATTCAATTGCAAAATTGTATCCCTTGAGGATAGTGATGATCAAAAAATTTGCCATGTGCATGACATAAGAAAAAATAGATATTGAATTGGTATAGCGCCAGAGAAAAAGGTCGTGTCTATGACGTCATAGAAAAACATATCGTATCTATGATGTCAGAAAAAGCAAGTCACGTGAATGACGTCATCGAAAAAAGATGTAACGTGTATGACGTTATAGGAAAATATGCCGGATATTATCATGGATGGTTACCAAAAGAGATGCCACATGAATGATGACAAGAATATGCTGTAGGAGACAGATGCCATGTTTATGACTTGACTTTGTTTATTGGTAACCAGATGCTGTCGATAGGAAGTGTAATGTCAATGGAAAAGATGCCATGTTTATGACGTCATTGGAAAAGAAATGACTGATAGACATGGATTGAGACGACTGTGATTGACCTCAAAGGAAAGAGGAGTAAATAGGAAAAGAATGTGAATGACGTCATAGGAAGGGGCAACTAAATGACGTCATAGGAAATAGAGAACTGAATGACGTCATAAGAAAAGGATATATTACATCAGGAAAAAGGGCTGAGGAAAAAGAGACGGTTGTGAATTACTTCACCGAAAAAGGGCTGTGAATAACCGGAAAAGGCTGTGAATGACGTCATCGGAAAAAGAGCTGTGAATGACGTCATAGAAAAGAGCTGTGGATGTCATAGGAAAGCAACGATGACGTCATAGGAAAAGCAACGAGTGACGTCATAGGAACGATTGTGAATGGGCAGGAAAAGCGACGACTGGATGATGTCATAGGAAAATATACTATAAATGACGTCAGAAGAAAAAGGGATGTTTGTGAATAACGTCTGACGACAAGACCTGCATTGCTTGCATAACAACCACTAGTTTCTCTCTATATATGCTATATATTACATAAGAGAAAAAAATGTTACTAGCAGAAGTACCCGTCGTTGACTGGGTTCAAAAACAGCCTACAGAAAATGGACTGTGATTGATGAAAGTATGATAGTTTATGAAAAGGAGGGGGTTGTAAAGAGATAGGTTTTGATACTCCAAAATTTTATCCTGAGCAAAATATGATGAAAGTAAAAATAATTTTCGCGAAAATATATTTTTTAACATCAACTTTTTTTCCATTCGGAGCCAAGAGTGACCAACAAAATGATGTTTCCTTACAAAGAGAAATGTTATATATATAATAATATAAATATACAAGAAATAAATGTTCCCATAGTAAATAAAAGTTACTTTTATGTTAGAAAAGTCCATTAGTCTGTATTCTAAAGTAGTTTGTAAAAAAAAATTTTTTTAATTCACCAACCGGTTTTAAAAAAATCAAAATCGCAGCGACTTTGAAATGGAGAGCCCCGTTTTCAATTTGAAGGAGAGGCACCTGAGCATTCTGTGTTAACAATTTAAGAGAGTTCCGTCAACGTAATGAATATTTATAAACATATTTTAATGTTTTCCGTTATTTTGTGCTTAAGGAATATTCGATTATGGCATGTGTAGTTTATATAAAAATTCATTTAAGTAGTTATCGTCTCAAATTACGTTTTAATTTCGGTTCGCTGAAATTATTTCAAGTAAAGAGCATTAAACACTATTTCAAAACAAAAAAAACATGAACTGAACTTTTATTGACTATGGTAACATTTATTTCTTGTATATTTATTTTTTCGGGAAGTCGTTTGTTGGCTTTTATGCTAAACACTCTTACTAAATAATATCGACGAAATATTGAAAAACAAAGGAAAAAAACAGTTTTGAAAAATAATGAAGCTTTAATTACTTTAGTAAAATAATCCTAAACAGCAAAATGGAATATTAAAACAGTAAACTCGTAATTACGTTAGCTTTTTAAAGCAAAGAATCGATATAAATATGAATAAGAAGAAAATGGCGCCCTTTTCAAGCAGAACAGCTTCGTTTCAGTTTTACAGTATTGAACGATGTAGTATTGCACCGTCGGATTCAGGGTTGTACTATTGTAATGTAAAGAACATGCAGAAAGGGTTGTAATCAACTTAATTCCTTCTAGTACACTGACAAAACAAAAGCTTAAACAGATATATAAATAAAAATAAAAAGGTTATGTAAATGCTGTTAAAAGGACACGTAATCACGTGAGCAGGATTTTTTCCTTCTTTTGGCACGATAACAAATAACGTTCTTATTTTTTATTATTTATCTATTTATCTATTTTCGAAAGAGTGCCAGGTGCAAGTGGAGAAGGAAAAAAACAGAGTTATGCCAAATTTGTGCCGAGTATTGTCTTAAGTTCCGACTTTTTTGGGGGGGGGGAAGGGGGCTTTCACTTTAATAAGAACGTGAATTCATGAGGTGAATTTATTCAACACAATATGATTCAACTCAAAAAACTAAATAAAAGCTAACATGAATTAAGATTAAAGTTAAAGTGTTATTGTGGACCCTTACCCATTTTAAAAAACCTTGTTAAACTTTGTGACATATTTACATTCTATGGAGGTCAGGCGCGAACGAACACCCAATAATTTTATTATACCATATTTCTTCAAACTGAAACATAATTATCAAAGTATACTTACGCAGATAGATATGAAAAGTCTTTATTAAAGTTTATGCCATATTTCCATGGAGTACAGGCGCTAACGCAGACCCCACAATTTTATTATACCATCCCTATTTAAGTTGAAACATACTTATCAAAGTATCCTTATGTACATCTATATCAAAAACTCTTGTAAACGTTGTTTTTTTTTCCATTTTACATTTCTATACTTTGGGGGCCAGGCGCGAACGCAGACCCCACAATTTTTATGAACCACCGTTCTGCCAGATCAAACATACCCATTCCTGTTCCTCGCTACATCTTCTATCATTATATGTAATCAGTTTTTTAAAAATAGTCAACCATATAGGAGCCTATTCGTGACCAGACACACAGAGAGACGTTCAGCTTATATATATATATATATATATATATATTTTTTTTTACATAGATGTCACCACTTATCAAGGCCCAGAGGCCACTCAAGGATAAGGGTTAATAGGTATACATTAGTCATTGTGATTTTAGCATAATAAACAGTAGGAAGTTTGTAACTTGGATTACATAGGGGGACGATTCAATTAGAACTTGTTCACATTGGACTTTTTCTTTTTTTTTTTTCATAGGTATCAACACATTATAAAGGCCAAGAGGCCACTCAAGGATAAGGGTTAAAGAGTGTACAGTAGAAATTGGACAATATAATAATCATTAGTAATGAAAATTTGTTAAATTTGATAACTTATATGGAACGGTTCATCAAGAACTTATTTACTTTATATATATATATATATATATATATATATATATATATATATATAAGAGAAAGAGGATTAGCGAGTGCAGCAGTGAAAACCACTAGATGTAGCCCAAATTAAACTGACTACAGAATAATACTATGGATTAACAAAAGATACATTTGAAGCATTATCAACATTATTTGAATAATCTGAATAGGAAAGAATACATCTTTGAGACATTCCTTTTTGTCTTTTTCTTTGCGCTTGTTCCAACCTATGGCAGCATCTGCAATTATTGATTTCCATGGTCAGTGAAAGAGAAATCATTCTAGACTAAGGTTATTTTCCCCCCTCACAATCTAGAGTGCCTCTTTTTAAGGAGAGGTACTCACCGAGGTCTACAGTTAATTTTTATGAGACTTTTTAATCCATACTTAGAGTGGATGTCAGTAAATCATTTTTCTTTATCTGAGCAACTTTCTCTACAAAGGCTTGAAGATCGGGGTTTATTTTTTTATGGAAATCGTTCGAAACAAGGTAATTGGTCGCTTAATGCAAGACGATAGAAAAGGATAAAATAAGGTAAATAACTAACCAACTATATGTGTGTTAGACAAATTTAGACCCAAAAAGCAGCAATTCGTCCCCCTTTGTCGGAAACATCGTTCATGGAGTATGAGAACTAAAGGAGAAAATAAGCAGAGTGAGAGTTACGAGTCTGCCTAAAGTAAACCCAGGGTCTACTTTCTGCTTTCCTTATTTGGTGACATAAATTATTTTAATACAATTGGCAACTAAGTCAAAAGATATTGGCGGCGGGTACTAACTCATTTGTGACTTATTTGCATTAGAAAATTTAATATTTAAAAGAATGTATAAACAATTTAATTTACCATGAATAGTGATGGTAAGTAAAATAATTTGCTTATGTACTTCTTGTAAATAATCAAAATGGCTGACTGCGGGTTATTTTACTTTATTTTAATGGAAATCGTCATGTGATGTAAAAAGCTAAAAAAAAAAAAATAAATAAATAAATAAAAAAAGATACAACTCCACGGTAGCCAACGATAAGTGTTAGATGGAATAGATTCAGATCCGGGAAACTGTAATTCTTCCCCCTTTGCCAGGAACATTACTCTTAGTATTCAAGGACTAAAGGACAAAATAGGTTTACAATTTACGGCATAGTTAAGTTAAGGAGATATAGATTGATATCTTTCCCAAGGGTATGAGTGAAATTGATGCAACAACACGCAGAGCCCACACTCCGTACTGGTCAGTAGTGCATCACCGTCGAAACTTTCTAAAGATGATTATCGAAGGCTTTTAAAGATAAATTGCTAATAATTTAGTGTAAGTAGATCTCTACATATAATCCTTACTCAACGTTAAGTGAATTGTTCAGAGCACAATAGAATTTATGGAAAGCATTAATTGGAGAAACAGGAATTGGATATTCTCATGGCGTCTCCATGCAATCTATATATTAAACAATTAAGATTCGGCAATTGTGCAGTATAGTTAACAAAGGAAAAAAGTCTTTAAATTTTGGAGTTTGGGATTGATAAGTTGTATAATTTAGATCATTCCGACTACTGCTCTGTTATTTGACCAACGTTTCAGCCAATGTAACTTCCGACCTTTTCGGGTGTATCTTGTCCAACTCGGAAATCTGTCATTGAAATCGTTTTTACGCGCGTTTCAGACGTTCTGTGAAGCGTCCTCGTCAGAAATTAATTTCAAATGTGTTGAAAATAATTTCTGACGAGGAGGCATCACAGACCGTCTGAAACGCGCGTAAAAACGATTTCAATGACTTAAAAACATTATTACAATGATCCAAACATAATTTAGAATGAAAAACCAAGACACGGAATAATAAAATAATGTTAAAAAATACATTGTTGGTGACTACTCCCTTATTTAAATACACATCTTTCTTTCGTTGGAATTTCTTAACCATTTTTATATATATATATGTATGTATGTATGTATGTATGCATACTGATAAGTCACATTCTAATGACCAAAGGAAGGAATCAGCCCACAATTATATTTATATATATATATATATATATATATATATTTTAATATTTTAATACATTTTCTTAATTGCCTTACATGAGTATCGATACATATGATGGAAAATATTGTCTTTATTCTTCCAAGTGGCTCACCAGAGACGATCAAATATCAGTAAAAACAAAGTGTTAAAAATAAAACCAATAAAGGAAAGAATCACTTTAGAAAGATACAAAGCAGGGCAAGTCAAAAACATAAAACACATACTTTAAATGTGATAAAGAGTTACCTGATTATTGTGTTAGCATCAAACATTAGTGACAGTAAATATAAAATAATTAATATATTTTTTTTAATATTATATATATGAGTTACTAGTAGCTAGCATATAAAATATGCTCATGACTGTGTAGCAACATATTACTACTTATGTAAATACAAGTAAAAAGTATATATATGCGTATATAAGGAACAACCAATACAGCGGAAATGAAATGCTTACCCGAAATAATCAAACGTAAACTTCAACATAATATAAGTATAAAGATATTAACTAATTTATCGCAATGAAATAAAAAAGCTCAATATAGACAATAGAAAGTAGAGTTATAATAAGAGAAAATAACAAATCGAAAATTTACAGTTTTAAAATCTTTTTTTCTCTCTTACATTATATATATATATATATATATATATATATATTATATAATATATTATATCACATAATATATTATATACATTATATATATTATATATATATTATATATTGTATCATATATTATATACATTATATATATATATTATAAAATATTTTATATCATATATATATATGTATTATACCATATTATATATGTATTATATCATATACGTGTATTATATCATACAATATATTATATCATAAAATATATGTATAATTATATCATATACATATTATATCATACAATAAATGTATTATATAATATATGTATTATATTATATCATATATATATATATTTATTATATAATATATGTCTTATATCATATATATATATATTATATAATGTATATATGCATTATATTTTATAGTATTATATATATGTGTATTATATAATATATTAAATAACATATATACATATAATATATATATATATCATAATATATATATATATTATATCATAATATATATATATATTATATCATAATATATATATATATATATTATATCATAATATATATATATATATTATATCATAATATATATATATATATTATATCATAATATATATATATATATTATATCATAATATATATATATATATATTATATCATAATATATATATATTATATCATAATATATATATATATATTATATCATAATATATATATATATTATATCATAATATATATATATCATAATATATATCATAATATATATATATATATCATAATATATATATATATATATCATAATATATATATATATCATAATATATATATATATCATAATATATATATATCATAATATATATATATCATAATATATATATATCATAATATATATATATATCATAATATATATATATATATCATAATATATATATATATATCATAATATATATATATATATATATCATAATATATATATATATATATATCATAATATATATATATATATATATCATAATATATATATATATATATCATAATATATATATATATATATCATAATATATATATATATCATAATATATATATATATCATAATATATATATATCATAATATATATATATATCATAATATATATATATATCATAATATATATATATATATCATAATATATATATATATCATAATATATATATATATATCATAATATATATATATATATATATCATAATATATATATATATCATAATATATATATATATATCATAATATATATATATATCATAATATATATATATATCATAATATATATATATATTATATCATAATATATATATTATATCATAATATATATATTATATCATAATATATATATATATATTATATCATAATATATATATATCATAATATATATATATATCATAATATATATATATATTATATCATAATATATATATTATATCATAATATATATATATATTATATCATAATATATATATTATATCATAATATATATATTATATCATAATATATATATTATATCATAATATATACATATATTATAATATATATCATATCATAATATACATTATATCATAATATACATTATATCATATTATATATTATATCATATTATATATTATATCATATTATATATTATATCATATTATATATTATATCATATTATATATTATATCATAATATATATTATATCATAATATATATTATATCATAATATATATTATATCATAATATATATTATATCATAATATATATTATATCATAATATATATTATATCATAATATATATTATATCATAATATATATTATATCATAATATATATTATATCATATTATATATTATATCATATTATATATTATATCATATTATATATTATATCATAATATATATTATATCATAATATATATTATATCATAATATATATTATATCATAATATATATATATATAATATCATAATATATATATTATAACATATTATATATATCATAATATATATATATCATAATATATATATATATATATCATAATATATATATATATCATAATATATATATATATATCATAATATATATTCAAAATGCCTTCTTCCATTTGAAAGAAGGTAAAGATATTATTCTAAGAGCTTTTGTTTTAAGATGCATCGCAATTACCGTATCACATTAAGACATGAAATAAATCACGTACTGAGTGATATTTGACAGGCAATCTCTTTCTTATCTATTGTTTCTTGGTTCCGACTGAATAAAAATAATTCATTTTATGGCACGTATGACAAGTAAGTGAAAGTGTCAGCAATTTCGTTTCTTCTCAGTATAAACATTTCTTCATTAACAAGGTCCATCAATTCATTCTCATTTTAGACAAATATATATGTACTAGCATGTTGGCTTTTTCGTAGGGTTAGAATTCTGTCCAGGTACCTTATTTCTTATTTAGAAATAGAACTACTTGCTTTTACGTGATTTCTTCTTTGTTTTTTCAACCAATCTTTTCTTTTCGTTAAACTTTTGCTTATTTTTTTGTATATGGGTAGAATTCTGTGCAAGTACCTTAGTTTCTTATTTAAAAATAAAACTATGATGATTTTACATGATTTATTTTCCTGCACAAACTTTTCTTTCCGTCACAAGTAAAATTTTGTTTCTTTTTTCATATGGGTAGAATTCTGTACAAATACCTTATTTTCTTATTTAAGAATAACTTGTCTTGCCTTTGGTAACAGTAACATGTTGTACACTGCTTTTATTTGTAAAAAAATAAAAAAAAACAAAAAAAAACAGTATAAACTTAGATGAGTAGCACACCTTTCCCTTGTCGACGAGGAATGGGATTAGAGACTGACGATCCTGATGTAGTCTGAGTGCGTCCTCCAATTTCCACTAAAGAATGCTGAGCGTTCTTTTTCACAACATGAGCATGGACAATCAAAATTCTGATGTTGAACTTAATTCAGCCGCTGACAGTTTCTTCCATTTATATAACAATGGGGCGCTGTTAAGACTATTCTCATCTGCGCAAAAACTGAAAGGTCCCATTTCAAAAAGTATTTGCTCATAAACAACTGTAATTTAAACCTGCTCGACATGCATTCCTCTCCCCAACAAGTTCACGAGGAATTTCGGGTGAGTGACGTGAAAAAGAATGCTGTTTACTCTACACTCTGAAACAATAGAGAAGAGGGTTGGTTAGCTTATGTCCTAGGTGATGAGAGGAGACATTTATATTAGCTATCTCCCCCACCCACGGTGAGTTTTTTGCGGGCAGGACAAAAAAATCCTGTACAAAAGTCCTCTGAAGCTATATACACTGTGATGGAATCACTAGTCTTCGTTTCGCCGGGGCCGCAACCTACTCGCTAGTGCAGTCTCTGAAGCACCAGAGCGTTGTGTGGCATCAGTCGGCTCAAGGCCTTGGGAGCCTTCTTGGCAATTGTATGCATGTTCTTGGGGGTCGTGTCGTTTCCAGCTCCAGCGTTCTTGGGAGTGGCAGAATCTCTAGCTGGGTTAGAAGCATGAGGGGTAGTTGAAAGGATCTCAGAAGGGCTCAATGGCACGTCATAAAAATCTTTATTGCTGGACTTACGTATGGGACTATCCGTTGGATTACTAGCATGGACTTCTGGCGGGGTGGCAGGAGAGTCCTCTGACGCCCCTGGTATGGTGCTGACAGAGGCGTCTTCCGGCAGCCTGGTGACTGGTAGGAAGGACTATCACGTCTTCATTAGTTGTGGTTCTGAAAGGCTTGAATTTCCGAAGGTGTTGTCGGTTTCTGAGCGTAAATCTCCCAGAGCCATTCATCTTGACCACATATTGGTGAAATTGTCTCACCCCCACAACGGTGCCTGTTCGTTCCCAGCGTTTAGGGTGATTTCCAGTAAGGTTTTGAATATACACGTGATCTCCCACGCTTAGAGGGGGCAAAGATCTTGTATGCTCGCTCCACTTTTCATGCTCAAGGGAATGACGTTTTGCTAGTGCCTTCTCCCTGTTTACAAGCGTTTCAGACCATGTGGGGTGGGGGCAGTACCGACCCATTGGAATCGGGATAGGATCTCTAATGGGTCGTCCGAAAACTATAAGAGCAGGAGATATATAATGAATTATCAACAATATTAATTACTGCCCGAATATATGAAAATGAAGCTTGTCCCTGTATAGAGGATTTTGCTCGGAATTGACAGATTAATACCAAAGTGTAGAGTGAACAGCATAGATGAGTAGCACACCTTTCCCTAGTCGACGAGGAATGGGATTAGAGACTCACGATCTTGATGTAGTCTGAGTGCGTCCTCCAAGTTCCACTAAAGAATGCTGTTCACTCTACACTCCGAAACAATAGAGAAGAGGGTTGGTTAGCTTATGTCCTAGGTGATGAGAGGAGACATTTACATTAGCTAAAACTAATAAAAGAAAAAGAACTTATCCACGTTAGTAGAAAAGTAACTTATCATGCCTGTGACACCAAAGTACGTAATAATGTTTTCACCTGAAATGTGTTGGCTTAAAAGATCACCAATCTACACAAACACCCTATGCCCGTAGCAGACGGATTTGCAAGGAACACAAACAGGAGCGAATTCTCGCGGCTAGAGATTTTGATTACACTTTCGCCCTGGCTTGTCCAATCAGAAGCCAGCTCCCAGTTACGTCACCGAGTTTATTAAAAGTTAAACCGACAACACACTCTTTCTTTCCAGATATTGAACGGATAACAGATCCATGTGGAACGAACCTGTCGCTCCCAACTACTCTTTTGGAACTTAACAAGCCAACACTCAGTCATCGGGCTCCGAGTTTGACTAAGACGTGAATACAAACGAGCACCTAGACTTCCATGCTGTGCACACATGAACTTTCTTATGTTACAGGACTGTCTCTAATCATTTGTGACGCACGTTTCCACTACTAATGTAAACACAAATACACATAAACTCTTCTCTCTTTCAACAAACCCATTTCTGTGTAAATATGTTGATCAAGTGGGAAACAATCCGGATTTGCATTCTGAAGGTGCTGGCAATGGTCCTGTTGTCATAATATGGATTGATAGAGAGTATGAGTTGTACAGTGGTGCATCTCCGATCTCGCTCGTTGAACATTGTGTTACTTTCAGACATTATAGAAGGCTCCGGTCGCTCTTTGGATTTGTTCACAACTGGCCAACTAGTAGATGGTCTGCAACAAAAACAAAAACTGATTTTCATCAAACAGAAATGGAATCATGTCTTTTCAAATGAGACAATTCTATTGTTTCACCCTGTAAATATATTGAATCTAGTAGTCAATGATTAACCGTCTGACTAACTGAGCTACAAACAAATTGACTGAAAAGTATACTAGAAAGCCAATTTATAAAAATGGTTGAGATGTTCCATAATGCTCAGGTAAGCAAGTCCATTCTCAGAGTTCTGATTGACAGCTACTTCATAAATGTATAATCTGTTAGGAAAGTTCTTGCTTGAATTAAGTAAAATATATATATATATATATATATATATATATATATATCAATATTTGATGCCGCAAAGTGTCAATTTTACTCTATAAAAATACATTAAAAAATGAAATTCATTTTATTGATTGAAAAAAGAGATGTCAATAATTTTCACAGTTAGACAGAGAATCACGTTTCTGATTTTTTATTTTTTATTTTTTTTATTTATTTATTTTTTATTTTTTTTTAGATGGGGATTGGTTATTTGTATTATTTGGAATCTTTGGACTACTGTTCTTATCTTGTGTGTCATTTTCACAACGTTCCGACCAATGTAACTTCCGACCTTCTTCAAATATATTTTATTGAACTAGGGTATTTTGATGGAATTTCGAACAGAACCTTCTATTTACTTCATAGGGATTTCATGCTCTCTCTCCGTCAGCCATGACTGGATATAGGTCCTAAGTAATTTGCTATTGTATATTTCGGTCACCCACACTGACCATTGAATCTGCAACTTTTTTTTACATAGGCATCACCAATGATTAAGGCCCAGAGACGACTCGAGGATAATGGTTACGAGCGCACAGTAGTCAATTGGACAATATAGTAATCGATAGTAATGGAAATTCGGTAAGTTTGTTAATTTAAGTAGAGCAGCTCATCAAAAACTTGTTTACATTGGACGTGAAGACAATCAGATTGTACTCAGCTGGGAAACAAGAAAACGGAAGACAGTTCCACAGGCGTGCAGTTCTAAGAAAGAAGCCTTTTTCATGGAATCTACGTTTAGGTTAAGGCACAGATAAAGAGTGGGGGGAATTATTAATAGTGTTTTCAGCTAGACGAGTGTTTCTTGTGAAAGTTTTGCGAGGGGGGGGACCATAAATTGAAGTTCAGTCGAGCACTTGCCATGAAAATAACGATAAAGCAGAGACAAATTAGAAACATCTCTTCTGTGAGATAGAGGTTGCAGGGAAGAGAAAAGGACATCTCCTATGAGGCTATGAAGTCTATTTTGAACTCTATAAAAGCAGGACAAGTCCTTTCTAACAGCTCCTGCCTAGATGTGGCAACAGTTTGGATGTACCTGGCTCTTATGCAGATAGAGAATTACATCTGCAGTGAGATATCTACTGGATTGATAGAAGGATCCTACCATTTTTCCAGTAGCATTGGCAACAGATTTGATGCACGTGTTCCATTCAGGAGTAAAGGTCAAGCCCAGAAGCTTGTCAAAACATGAGGCATCTCCAAGACGAGAGCAATTCATTTCAAGTGATGCCAGATGAGGATTAGAACGTTGATAATGTAAAGATAGAAGCTTGGTTTTAGATGCATTAAAAGTAACCAGCCACTCCTTTCCCCATTGTACCACGTGCTCAAGATTAGAGGGGAGAGAATCTGAGAGAACTTGGTCGTTTACAGTCTTAGATGTGCTACCATAAATGGTAGGGTCATCAATATAAATGTCTACGAATGATGTAAGGATGTGATTTGGAAGATCATTAATGTAGATCAGGAAAAGAGTTGGCCCCAGGATAGACCCTGAGGGACTCCAGCATAAATACTGTGAGCTTCTGATTTCTGCCCCTCAACTACTACTCTTATGAACTTATCAGAGAGAAATGATTTAATAATTGAGAAGACATTTCCAGCAATACCATAGCTGGAGATCTTGTGAAGTAAACCTTTATGCCATACGCTATCAAAGGCCTTAGATATGTCAAGAGCAATTGCCCTAGAAAGGTTGCCTCCATCGAGAGATTTGCTAATCCTATCAGATATAACTGTAAGCACATCTGCTGTAGATCTAGCAGAACGGAAACCATATTGTGTGCCACTAAGAAGGTTATTTTTGCTGAGATGGTTGATTATTTCTGTATTTAACACAGATTCCAGCAACTTACTCATGACGCACAGGAGACTTATTGGGCTGTACTGAGAGGGGGATGAGCGATCACCCGAATTCTTAAATACAAGGCATCCTGATAAAATTTTCCAGGGTGATGGGAAGCAATTCTCCTTAAGACAACGTTTAAAAAGTTTTCGAAGTATGGGCGCTAGTTCTAGTTGAAGTTTTTGAGTACTATAATTGGAATACCGTCAAGGCCGGTTGTTTTGCTGGAATCAAAGTTTTTGATTAGCTTGGCAACATCACGTACGTATATCACATAGCATGTTTTCTGATACAGGAGGAAATATTGGAGGTTGGCGGCCTTGGTTGCAAAGGGTGGAATTAGCTGCAAGTTTTTGGCAAATAGTTTGGCTTTGTCTGATGCTGAAAAGATTACCGCAGGTCCATTGATGATATTTGGAATAGAGCACACGCTTCTGTTCAGAATCCTGTTTGCTATTTGCCAAAACTGGTGGGAACGAAGTCGCTGCTTTGGACTTGATGGACTGAGCATACAACTCTCTTGCATTCTTTATTACTTTCTTACAATGGTTGCTGGCAGTCCTGAAAGCGGCTTTAGTCTCAATACATCTATTACATTGAAAGCAATGGAAAAAGTGATTTCTGTGTGCAATGGAAGCAGCACATTCTGCAGAGAGCTATGGCTGGCTTTATGTTTTTTCTGGAACATTTTCGAGGGTATGAAACGGTCTTTACCTGCAATTAACCATTCTGCCAGGTCTAAAACTATAGAGGACACATCCTTTTTTAAACATGGAACACAGAGATAGATCTGATATAAAATATACGGAAGCTATCCCAGTCAGGCATAGTGTATCGATATACTGTATGATGGAGAGGTACGTCTGAGGACTTATTACATTTCATTTTTATCTTAATTGATACAACAGAGTGGTCAGAAGATCCAAGAGGAGACAGAACGGAAACTGAACATAATTCAAGGCAAGTTGTGAGAAAAAGGTCTAGGAGACTCTTATACTGGCCGTCAGTGTTGGGCACACGGGTGGGTTCTCAGGAGAATATCACTTTTACAATTGATTTTTCCAATTACTCTCAATGACACTCAAGACGAGAACAGTAGTCTGAAGATTCCAAATAATATGAAAACAGAGTTTGTTTTAACAAGAATTAAATTGAGATAATTTAAAAATAAAGAAAAAAGAAACATATTCGTTTGTTTTTTTTAATTCAAATAATCTGTCTATGTTATACAAAAACTCTGTGTCGCAATAGGTGTTTGTCACGATGTTTGTTTGTTACGATGTTTGTTTGTCACGATGTCGGTTTTGTAACAGAGCGCGTATGGGAACATGTGGAAATAACACCAGCTGAAAGATTTTTATTCTTTTCCTTTGTTTGTTCCTGCGACGTTACAGCTTGTCACGATGTCACCGTCTCAGATTTTAACGACATGACGTCATATTTAAACGAGCCTAAATATGTCTCATCAACGATGTAGGCGAGTTGCGTACGTTTTTTGAGAACGTAGAATGAAAAGACATGAAATCTCATTCTATTTAATAACAACTTTATTGATCCTCTTCGTTAGTAGGTTTAAGGAAACGGGTTAGTCGTGAAAAGAGTTTCTGTGTGGAGATGTTGATCCAGCATTGAACCATCTACACAAGAGCTTCCTTAGCAGATTATACATTTATGAAATAGCTGTCAATCAGAACTCTGGACTTGCCTACCTGAGCATTATGGAACATCCCAACCATTTTTATAAATTGGCTTTCTAGTATCCTTTTCAGTCAATTTGTTTGTAGCTCAGTCAGACGGTTAATCATTGACTATTAGATTCAATATATTTACAGGGTGAAACAATAAAAGTGTCTCGTTTGAAAAGACGACATGATTACATTTCCGTTTTATGAA
>NC_136491.1:40563208-40570708 GCF_053919585.1 Euprymna scolopes | reverse complement strand
GAACACATACATCAAATCTGTTGCTGGATCGCTGGAAAAATGACTGGATTATTCTCTTGCTCCATCGATGCAATCCTCTATCTCTATAAGAGCCAAATTCGTTATAAAATAGAGTACTGTTAGGGTTAGGTTTAGTACTGTTACTACATCTGGGATGCTTATTGACCCTATCCTGCCTTGGTAGAGTTCAAAATCGGCGTAGAAACCTAGTAGGCGTGTACTTTTCTCTTCTCTGCAAGAGGTGTCCCAACTCTCTTGTTATTTTCACAGCAAGTGCTCGTGTGAGCTCCAATCTATGATCCCTCCTTGTCAAACTTTCACAAAATACACTTGACTAGCTACTACCACTATCCCACACTATCTCTGTGCCTAAATCTAAACGCAGATTCCACAAACACAGCTTCTTTCCTAGAACGGCCTATCTGCAGAACACTGTTCTGTTAGCATGCTTCCTGGCCGACTACAGCATGGTAGCCTTCAAATCTAATGTAAACAACATTAACGATTACTACACTACCACTTTATATTCATTAGCCCTGATCCTCGAGTGGCCTTCAGGACTTGATAAGTGGTGACTCTCTTGTTAAAAAAAAAGTAAAAACCAAAGGAATGAATTTTGCCGATATTTAATAAAAACTCAACCAGGGGGGGGGGGGACTTCTGGAAATTTATGAGTCTGGGTTTAGAGAAAGAAATGAACTCAGATAAATAACCGGAATTTTCTTATTTCATAACAATCATATGCAAATGTCCGAGCCAGTGTGCGATGTGACGTTACAGCAGAGGTAAAAAGGACACACGTGTTCAAAGGAGAGTGCTCAGTGGAGTGGCGTTTGAAGCGTTGCTAGTGTTCAAAGAAACACGTGTTAGAAATGTTTGGATACCGTCACAGCAGTGACAAAGTTATACGAGGTCAGAGAAAGAGAAATGAACTGTTAAAACTGTTTAAAACAAAACAAAAAACCCTTCATATCTGGTATTTCCAACAACACATTTTTTCCTAAATATCTAAATTCATGAAAAAAAAAAATGTGTTGATGGAAATACCAGATATAAAGGGGTTTTGTTTTAAACTGACAAAACGAGTTTTTAGCTTTCTTCTGTTTCCTTGCGACTGAGTTTACAAGGTATTGGGTTTGTTAAAATGTAATGATACCATTAAAAAATATTATAATATTACATATGTTACAATATGAATTTTTGAGGGGGGATTAAATATGAAACAAGATATATTGTGAAGTGAGAATTTAAATGACTTGACCAGATGGTAAGGTAGAAAGCGATACTTAGTGAACTGTACTTGGAAATCTTTCCAGAAAATTCTAGAGAGATTTTATTTTAGTAACATGGGAGATTTATTGATGTCAGAAAAAGATTTTTTTTTAGCCAAATATATAAAGAGGCAAGAGTACAGCCATAATATTATTAATTAAAACATATTCTAATTATTAGTTGTATAAATAAGCCCTCTGCATGAGTAAATAAAAAATAAAATTTGCATCTGCTGCTACCAGATCAGGCTATCTGAAGATAGCGGCTTCCTGACATAAAATCTACCAAACATTGATGGTAGAATTTTTTTTTATCTTCTCTTATGAAAAACGCAATAATGTTTTGCAAAGTAAAAAAAAAAAAAAAAAAAAAAAAAATTTTTCTCTGCAAAGCAACCAAACCAAACCAAACCAAACAAAATAAATATTTGAAGATATGAACTTAAAACATAACATTTTTACCAAAATAACTTAAATTAGAACTTAAGTTAGAAATTAATTTCAACTTCAATTTTCAACTAACAATTACCTTAGCACATTTAAAACAACCTTTGCAAGTAAAGAACAACCAAACAAAGCAAAATTATTGCACATTAATCCTAGTAATCATATATATATATATATATATATGAAATAAGGATTACAATTAAGTTTACCAAGATAATCCAAGATGGCAAATCTAAGGTATATTATAAATATTAAAGAGTTAATATTTATAAAGTAATCTCAACCAGATGTAAAAGCTCGATAAAACCAAATATGAAATAGAGATTATAATAAGAGCAAGTAGTTAATAAAACATGTTAAAAACACTTTGAAAAAAAGAGTTAAAAACATATTTAATTTTAAAAAGGAAACACTAAATAAGTGGATAGTCCTTAATCCGCAGAGTTTCGAAGAAATACTTTCCTTCTCATCAGAGGGTAGGGATTAGCAAAATGCAGGATTGGATTTTGCTTGCAAAAGTTTTTAACGAAACTACAAGTAAGTCATAGATCTTATTTGGTAAAAAAAAATAGTGAAGCAGAAAGAATAGGGGAAGAAAAAGGTGATTTCATGTGAATGGATGTCTGGTGAAGGGTAAAATATCCAATAACCGTAAAATCTAATATATATATATATAATAATTATAGTAATAATTATAGTAATAATTATGTATACCTCTTTAAAAACTGTTCTTATTGTTGAGCATTTTATGTTGAAAAGAAATGTCGATCACTAGGTGTGTCAGAAACTTCGTGAAAAATATTGAATAATTCGACCCCCTGTCTTTCCAAGCTTAAAACTACTCCAAAAATATAATTCAAACCCTAATTTCTTTTTCAATTAAAGGGGCAAGGACCAAGGTTTTATTTAAAAAAACAAACAAACAAAAAACACAAATAACGTGGTTTGAAAAAAAAAAGGGTTTTAAACTTCGGACTTTACAGGTAAATTTCCAAAAAAACACTACTTTTTTTGTTTTAAATTTGAATATATTATTTATTGATCTTTTATCTTCAATTTTTGATATATAAAACTTTGGTGAGTAAATTAATTATTTACTTTTTAATAGACATTTCAAAATGGGTGGGGCATGAATTTTAACAAAAACGTTTGTCTAAAATATTATATTCGGTTTATTGGAAAGAGCATAAAATTTCACATTGACCCTGGAAATATTGTAAAATTAGAATCACTAGAAAAAATTTGATAGATTTTTAAAGTTTAAAAATTGAAAAATACTGAACTCGTAAAATTCAATTAATTTCATTACTGTTTAAAAAAAAAAAATATTTCTATTACTTTGTATACCTTAATAGTTTATTTTGGAAGTATAATCTATAAAGAAAATAAACAACCCACTTTTAAAAAAAAGAATTTTTTTATATTTTATTCGCAGTTTCGTGTTAGGGGTGTCAAAAATTCCTGCAAAAATTCTGATACACCTAGTCGATCACTTAAGCTCACGTGCGCAGATAGTGATAATAAAATCACATGATCACTCTGGCCTTCTTGGATGACGTTTACGATTTGCATAAATGTTTATTTCAACTATATTCTCGCCGCAGTTAACGTATGTCGAGCGGTTTGTTCCTTGCTAATAGAGTCAGAGATAGCTTTGTGGTTCGGTCTAATCTCCTGACTGGTTGATAACCGTGACTCCCTGCACTGATGATTCCTGAAAGGATGAAATACTAGTGTCTGTAGATGTTAAAAATTATATATATATATATATATATATATATATATATATATATATATATATATCGAAACAAAAGCACACTTAAATAAAACTTAGTTGGTCGTCTTCTGTTGTTTTGAAGAGTAGTTGTCCTTCAAAATTATTTTATTCTTTTGCAAAGCGTTGAAAAAAATGCAGCCATCTTTTTTGCACTACCTTTCTTTATGAACGCGATTATTTAACAACTAAAAAGAAATTCATATTCATAGAAAATAAAACATGCACAAAGATAGTTTTTTATTCTTTAGCAATGAAAAAAAACGTCTTTAATTATTCACAAAAAATAAAACATATGAAAAAATATTATTATATATATATATATTATTTAATTGGAATTCTTTATTGAGATGAGTATCATTTATCAATTTTTATTTATTGCGGACTATTAACCTCATCTTTTCTTAGTTGTTTCACGACGTTTCGACCTGGCCTTCATCAGGTGGTAAATGTAACTGCACCCACTGTAATTACTGCTTTCCCTAGTTGTTGTCGTCTCACCACGTTTTGGCTTTAGGTAAGATTGAAACCGCTATCTTCAGACTATTCTCACCAGAAAACAGAGGGCCCCAAGGGGCGATCAAGGTTGAATTTTTTTGGTCTTATAAATTCATGTTTATCTGATCTTCCATGATCGGGTCCGTACTGGATGGTATATATATATACTATTTAATTCGAATTCATTGAGATGAGTATTATTTATTAATTTTTTTTACCACCTGACGAAAGCCAGAGGAATAGTTGGCCGAAACGTCACGAAATAACTAAGAAAAGATAAGGTTAATAGTCTACAATAAATAAAAATTAATATTATTATATACTTTTCATTATTTTATTTTACTTTGCAATATTATATTGAAGCAATATACTTCTTTCTGACAATAAACAGTAAAAGCTTGATATGCCGTAAGAAAAACAACCAAACGAAACTTTTTCTAAGAGAGCAGCTTTTAAGTTTGTTGGAAGACATGCATGTTGCAAATACGTTTGGAATAATTACATTTAAAGGCAATTTTTATTATTTTAAATAACAGGCGTCCAAACAAATGGAAAATATTTTCAAATATAATAAAATTTAATGAAGGACAAATTAGTAACATTCAAAGTTGAAAACGATTTTTTCCCTGCATATATTCAATGCAACATTCTCAAAGATAATGGCCAAATATTTCAAGATGACAGCCATGATGATGATAGTCGTATTTTTTTGGGGCATTACATATTTAAAAGTTAATGGAAAACTTTTTTTAATATAGAAAAAGAACAAATACGAAAATAAATAATTGATCATTTTTGACAGAAGAAAATGTCCTGCAACCGAAAATGATTTTATGCAAATGGAATACATAAATTTGGTTTTATGTTGAATAAAACTGCTGATGGTATAATTTTAGCTTATTTATTAACCCATCAGTGCAATTTTTTTCTTTTCAATCTCTTACCAAATATCGTTTATAAATATAATATTAAAGGTATCTAGTTCTGTCCAACTGCAAGAACTTGGACACCAGGTCGGAAAGTGGAATTGAGAAGTTAGCGTCCCAGAAGAGGAGCGCTCTGACCTGCAAAAAATGCCCGGGAAGCCCCGTCGACATTCCCCGGTGAGGGCACCTCAGATGATCGGCAATAAACTAACCCCTTCTCAAAGAGAGAAGGCAATGGTGGGCTTCCTAGAACTGCACAGAACTTAACTCATACTGCAAAACTAACAGGGACCGGATGATTACAGGAATGGTCTAATCTCTGTTGATTTTGGTTGGTTGGTTGGTTGTTTTTGTTTTACGGCATATCAACCTTTTTCAGGTTATTTAATTCCGAATCTAGTGATTTTAAGGAACGATTTTTTAATGGAGTATATTTGTTTTTTTAGTCGGATTCTATTTAACCCATAGTTGGGATCCTAACAGGTACTACCACTCTTGGTCAGAGTGGACCTGAGAGCAATGGCAATTAAAGGGTGGCTCCACAATCCCCAAGGCTCACAAGCTGGGGCCTCACCATCGGATATAGTTTTAGGTCATATCCAGGACCATTGATTTTGGGGGCCCAGAATAAAGAAATGCAATATTAAAATTACCCTCAAAGATTTACTCCAATTTATAGGATAGTTAGAGCATTTATTTTACTACTAGCAAAGATACCCGCACTTCACGTGGGACTTTGCTGTATGCTCGGGTACCTGCTTCTCGGGCACCCTTGCAGTAAGTGAATGTCATAAGAGCAATTATTTCTAAAGGTGTTTAAAATTTTTTAACTATCTCCTTCGGATCATGGTCAAAGTGTAGTATCTGTTCTTCAGATACAGCACTTCAATTTTTGGTGTCTAACTCTGTCCCGTAGGGAGACATTGTAAATAGGAACTACCTCCTGAAGCGACTGAAATCTAACTATGAACTTTAAAGCAAATAAATCATATCAAATTTGACACTTATATTGTTACACATAAAAATTGGAATGATTACAAAAAATCACAATGCTTAACATTTGTTTAATTGGTTGAGGGGATGGGGTGGAGGAGGAGGATCTGATTCAAATTCACAAAGTTGGTCAGTGCCATGGTAGTTTCCCCCGGGATGGTGACGAACCCGAACTTGATGTGCACCATCCCCAAGTGGGGGAGTTTATGAAGAGCCACACGAAATATGACCTTAACCTTTGACCATAAATTAAAAAATTAATATTTTTATTGACAAATATGGAGAATTGCTTGATATATTATTATAAGAAATAGAACATTAGTAAGACAACTTTTTCTAGAGATTTCAATTTAATCAAAGTGACTTGTAAATTAGTAATAATTATGTCACTATTTTTTCTTAATAATCTCATAATTTGGCGTGTAAGTAACAATATTTGATAGAAACAAGTTACATGTAAACTTTTGCAATTTTTTCCATTGTGGTAAGAAAATTGAATGAATTCGTAAGGAGTGCGTTTTCGCTTTTGTAGAAAGATAAATGTCCACAAAGTATTTAAGATATTTACAATCCCCTGATTCAGAAATGGAGGAGGTAGATTATAAAGAATTTTGTCTGTGGAGACAGTCCAAAAGCAACCAAAAGAATTCTTACAACGAATCAAATTTCCCGGATATGGAAGGTAACTTAGCATTCAGAAGTAAGAGAGTAGAATTTGGATGGTTCGGTTTATGAAGAAAAGTAGTTTAGAAAATAGCGGAAATTAGAGAAGTAATAAGTAAATAAAGAGTGCTCGTGTTAGATAGAAGAGCTGCTGAAGATAAAAAAAAACGGTCAAGAAATAGAACTATAGTAAGACATAACTTTTTTTGCAGATTTTAATTTAATCAAAGTGACTTGTAAATTAGTTAGAAATAATTATGTCACTATTTTTCTTAATAATCTCATAATTTGGCGTTTGATTTGATAGAAACACGTTACATGACAATTTTTGCAATTTTTTCATTGTGGTAAGAAAATTGAATGAATTATTAAAGGATACGATTGGTGGGATTTGGTTAAAAAAATAAAAGTGTCGGATTTTGGCAGATGATATGGCGACACTTGCAAAAATATATATTTCATGAGATAAATATTCTGAATTCATTTTGAAATTGAATGTCTGAAATTGCTAGATGAAATAAAATAATTTTTAGATGGTAAATTGCTATCCAATCTTCGATTTTTGCAAGTGCTAATATACCCCTTGCTTCTTTCAACATGCTTGAACCGTGAAGATGGTTTACCCTTATTAGAGCATCAAATTTATCAAGTGGAGTGTCTAATCTAATGTTTTTTTTTATCTAGTCTGGTTTTATATTGCATATGCACCTAACTACTGCCCTGTCATTTCTGTGGAGTTGCGCAAGTGAGCCTGGCGAGGGCTCAATACTCATTGCCATACAATATCATGCTAACATCATGATCCTTATGCAGTCATCATAGACATAGTACCTATTTACAATGCCTCCCCACGGGACAGAGTTGGACACCAGGGTCGTTTTTTAACGTGGAGAAAAGGTACAAAAATAAAAAATTGTCTCAGTCGTGA
>NC_136491.1:40530708-40550708 GCF_053919585.1 Euprymna scolopes | reverse complement strand
GATTAAGCTACACTGAATATTCCGCGTTTCATCCACTCTAGGATTCTTCAGGCTTATGCCTGCCTACATTCATATACCCTAGAGTGGCTGAAACGCGGAATATTCAGTGTAGCTTAATCGCCATATATATTTTATAACTAACTAGCTCTACCACCGTATTGAGCACTTTTGAAGTAAATACTTAAAATTTATGCATAAATTTATACTTTCGTATATTAATTTTATGTGAGTAAATGAAGTAGTTTATATATATATATATATATATATATATATATGTATAACATTTTTTTAACATCCAAGTATTTTTTTTGTTTAAGAAGTTATTTAAAGTGTTCTTTTAACTCCCAACATTTCCTTTTTATATATTAAACATAAAAACAAGCTTATATATACCGTCATGGATCAGGAATAATTCCACAATTACCAGCCAAACTTAGAAAAGTTACATTTAAGAACATGCCATTAAATTGCTTTCAAACCAGCTTATTTGCTCATAGTAAAAAAATAAATTCATAGTAAAAAAATAAATTCATAGTAAAAAAATAAATTCATAGTAAAAAAATAAATTCATAGTAAAAAAATAAATTCATAGTAAAAAATAAATTCATAGTAAAAAATAAATTCATAGTAAAAAAATAAATTCATAGTAAAAAAATAAATTCATAGTAAAAAATAAATTCATAGTAAAAAATAAATTCATAGTAAAAAAATAAATTCATAGTAAAAATAAATTCATAGTAAAAAAATAAATTCATAGTAAAAAATAAACTCATAGTAAAAAATAAATTCATAGTAAAAAATACTGGTTAATTTTAATATATGATCACTATTGTTTACATTTAACTTCATCTTTTTTCGTCTTTGTAAAACCAGATTAAAATATTAAATAGCTCCATTGCCTTGTAGATGCATTGGCTATGGGAGTAAACCATGACAAAAATCTGTTTTTTTTTTTTTTTACACAGTGATCACCACTTATCAAGGCCCGGAAGCCACTCAGGGATAAGGGTTATTGCAAGTACATTACGTTAGTGTGGAGATTTGATGAAGTGTTTACTTAAGGGGGCGGTTCATTAGGAATTTGTTAACGTTGGACTTGAACACATCCAAGTTGTAGTCCGGTGGGAAGCAGGCAGACGGAACAGAGTTCCACAGGCGTGCAGTTCTAAGAAAGAAGCTTTGTTCATGGAATCCGCGTTTTGATTTAGGCACAGATATAGAGTGGGGGAAATTTTTCACAGTGGATTAAGCTAGACGGGTGTTTTTCATGAAAGATTGGGGAGGGGGGGACTAGAGATTGGAGTTTAGACGAGCACCTGCCATGGAAATAATGATAAAACAAGGATAGGCTCGCAACGTCTCTTCTGTGGGAGAGAGGTTGCAGGGTAGAGAAAAGGGCATCCCCCACTAAGCCACAAAGTCTATTTTGTACTCTGTCAAGGCAGGATAGGCTGTTTTTAGCAGCTCCTGCCCAGATATGGCAACAGTATTCCATCCTTGGACGTACTTGGCTTTTATATAGATAGAGAATTGTATCAGTAGTGAGATATCTTCTGGAGCGGTAGAAGGATCCCACCATCTTTCCAGCGACCTTGGCAACAGACTTGATGTATGTGTTCCATTTCAGATCAGGAGTAAAGGTCAAACCCAGAAGCTTGTCAAAACACGGGGCCTCACCCAGACGAGAGCCATCCAGCGTTGATGATGTAAGGATAGGAGTTTGGTTTAGCTTGTCTTTCTGTTGAACTTTACTATGCCGAGAGAGGGACCCTAGTAATTGGGTAAATCTATGTCTCCGTATCACCCGCCCAGGCCTGCATCTGGAGACGCAACTCCTGTTTCAACAGTATAGCCACGGCAAACGCTGCAGATGCAGGAAGCCATTGTTTTAATAAGACAGAAGGTGTCCATTATAGTCAAATTGACACTTACTGGCATGACGTCTTCAATTGGCATTTGGTTGATAGGAAAGTTCTTGCTTTAAAGAAGCAATATTTATAAAATAGATTATCCACATTGACTAGCAGCTAATCAGAACCCTAAACATCCCTTTCTTCTTATCAACCGACTTTCTAGGCATCTGTCTCAGATATTTAGTTCTATCTGAACTGTTCAGACAGCTGACTACTTAATTCGCTAAATGTACCTATAAATTATGGAAGAATTCTTTTTGCAATATTTTCAATTAATACTTTATGCATAGTATTTTTATGTATTTTTTTTTATCGCTACTCATCGTTGCTTCAATTCTTCATTGACGTTTTGTAGCCGCACAATTCTTACAAAATTCCATAAGTGGCCGTCGGTCGTATAGTCAGTTTAGCTATAGAAATAAAACTTCTTTTCATGCAGAAACAACGCAAGGAAACGATCGCTGATAGTTTTTAAAGATTTTATTTTGAGAGAGATTTGTGTCACACAGGAGAAAGCGTTTTCTGAGCTAATTAATTATTTCACTTATCTTCTTCAATATTTGGGTGGCATACAAATGGATCTTCGAAGTAATATTTTCGCATTTGGTGATTATCAAAGTTTCTTACAGCATTATCCGCGGTCTGTCTCGTACCTGCGTCCACAGAGGGGTTTATTTAAAAAACGTGACGTCATTCGTCATCTCATACCTATCTTTCATCTAACTCCAGTTTTGTTTTAACCTCACGTGTCAGCCATCTTTGATTCAACCCTTGATTCTGCCTTGCAGATCTGGGTCATCATAACATGCACTGAATGTTCTTATGCCAAACCATATACTGGCTGACCTAATCGCCATTAACACAGAGTCAACGTAACATTTTGCAATACTTTTTCGTTATTAGGGCAAAAATCAAAAGTCGAAAGCATAAATTTTCATAAAAAAAACAATGTTACCTACTTAATTTTTTAAATGCCGATTTCAACTAAGAGCAATGTTGTCTACTTAAATATCATGTCTCAGTTAAATATTACTGCATTAGTACATATAAAATGTACTTTCATGATTCTACGATTCATTGATATCTGCCATTAATTGTAACACGACATACTACAGTTACTTCCCCTTCCTTCATGTTTAGTTAAGTATACTGTGTAATTTAATTCGAAAACGATTTTCATTAATGATTAATTTTCTACTTAATCATTTTTCATATTTTTTGGATATATTGTGATAATCATCAAAGAAGCAAACGCCCATGTGTTTGTGCCTTATGTGGCTGTACGTAAAAACGACAACAATAGCAAACTTGCCTTCAGATGAGATCTGAAAGAGAGACGTCATGAAGATTGACTGAGTTTTTATACTAAACCAGAGTCACATGTTTACAGCGTGAGAAGTGGAAGAGGGAAGAAGGAAGGGAAATGAACTCAACAGGCATTTTGTTTAAAAACTACCAGGAAGCAACTGTTGCAACAACGAATTTTTTTTTTTTTTTTGAAAGGAAAAATCGGCAACTGAAGTAATTTCAACATATATTACTAATTTCAACATGACAATTAAGTAGGCACGATTTTCGATCTAATAATGAAGAAACATCCACTGTTAATATGTCTAAAGATTACTTCTCTGCACACACACACACACACACACACACACACACACACACACACACACACACACACACACACACACACACACCACTCACTGTTAAAGGTTCAGCATTCCTATCCCATCGTGGTTAACAACCTGATGAACGCCAGAGGAATAGTTGGCCGAAATATCATGAAACAACAAATATAAAGATGAGGATAACAGTCCGCAAATAAAAATATACAAATTACTCATTTCAAAAAGAATTCCAATAATTAAATATATGTCCAAATTATTGTATTGTTCCTTTAAATTTTATTTTTTAAAGACAATCTAAATGTTCATTAAACTAATATCATGGTAATTATGTAGAGAATGACCAGTTTTTTTGTCAATGTTCTGCTAGCATATTCCCGTAGCTTATGTAAACCCCCAGAATATGCCAAGCACTGATCAAATTTTATAACGCTAGAAAAAAAAGGAACCATCATGATAGAAAACATTAATTGTATAGTAATTTTAATGAAGAAACTAGAAATGCAATTAAAAAACAATCAATCTATGGTAAGTTTCATAAATTAATATTTATTTTTTTTGTAAAAAAATATTTAACAACAAATGATAAAGTTTTTAAATATTTATTTGCTATATCTTTTTTTCATAAGAAATATTATTGCAAGGGGGTTTATTGGGGGGGGGGTACGAAAAATATTTATGACAAATTTTGTTTTTTGTCTACTTCATCTTTGTTTGTTTAGGTTTTTTCTTTTTGGAAATTTTAGATGTAGGTTACCTGGACATGAGTCAAACTTCTTAATATATATGACTACTTTATTTAATCACATAAATTAATATATGAAAGTATAATTTTATGCGTAAAATTTAAGTATTTACTTCAACAGTGATCAATACGTAGGTAGAGCTAGGTAGTAAGTTATAAAAATATATATGGCAATTAAGCTACACAGAATATTCCGCATTTCATCCACGCTCGGATATATACATGCACATAAAGTTATGAACAATACATAGGGCCCATGCAAAGCCGGGCTGAACTGCTAGCATATATATATATATATATATATATATATATATATATAGTAAATTAAGTTGTTGTGAAAATCTTTATTAAGTTATACGGAGACAAATCAAAATGCTACATCTGAATTCAATGTGAGAGCAATAATATAACAGGATAAAGAATTGCACACAGAAAATGATTTGCTTTGAACTATACAAGCGCTTAATAGAATAAATTATAACCTTTTGCTTAAAGACTGGTCAAACGAGAGAGCAACTGTCCAAATTGGATTATGACGATGATCTATCTCAAAGTTTTTTTACTAATTATACATCCGTTTATACATATACGAGGGGTGATCCAAAAGTATTCCAACCGAACGACAAAAGTGCATTGAGAATGATGGCGACCATGCAGAAAAATAGATTCTGGAACACAAAAGGTCGCTCCTTTTAATGGTACCACTTCTGTTTTCCTAGCTCTTCAACTTTCTGCGTGCAAAAAAAAAATAAAATAAAATAATAGGAGGGTTTAGTTTTGGAACGACTCTCGTATAACAAAGCGCGCTCCAGACGCCCATTCAGTCATCGTTCATCATTGAGAAAAGTGGTGGCTATGTAAAAAATAAATAAATTTTGGAGCACAAGAGGTCGCTCGTTTTAATGGTACCACTCCCGTCTTCGTAGCTCTTCAACTTTTTTTGAGTTAAATTAAATTAGGAAACTTTTACCTTTGGAAGGACCTTCATAAAACAAGAAACGCTCCTTTATTATTTGTACAAGCTGGCCGCCCGGCGTTGCCCTGCCGTTTACAATAAGCTTAAACATGATATTTTAATTTATGCAGATTGCATATGTATTTAATCCTCTATTGAATATTATATATTACAAAGAATAATTTGCCTGGTGGACTAATTTGCAATAAATAAATAAATAAATAAATAAATAAATAATAATGATAACGTCGTTCATCAAATTCTGTCTGTGTTTGTTTACAATATCACCTCAGCTGATATTTGGGCTTGACGATTTTACACAGTCTTTCTTCCCCTATAGATAAAAAATTCTTACAGGGGAATATTTTACGTTACACCAGCCGGTTTAACGTAAAATATTCCCCTGTAAGAATTCTTTTTACCCATAGAAGAAGAAAAGACTATTTTTAAGATCGGATTTTTTTTGATTTTCGAGACTTATTGGATTAATTTTTGTAGAAAGCATATCTAAAGACACTGCCAGGCATATGAATTACCTTTGTATGAAATTTGCAGAAGATAGGCTCAGCCGTTTCGGAATCTATGAGGAAGGAACTCATACACACAAGGTGGCATTATATAATAGTAGAGATTATTCAAAGTACTGTTCTAATCTTGACTGTTATACTCATAATGTTGCGGCCGATGTAAGTTCTGGTCTTCTTCAGGAGTATCTTGTATAATTCAATAATCTCTTTTCCGAACTCTGGAAACAGTAGTGAACTTTGAACGAAACCCTCTATCTAATCCATGGGGATAGCATGCTCTTGTTCCATCAAGCCTGACCAGGTAGAAGTCCTAAGTAATTCATAATTGTAATCTTATCGCGCTTACTGGGGATTGAACCTTCAACCTTTCAAAGAGTGTCACTTAAGACTAACTTTTACTTAATACTCCATTACACTGCAAATCCTTGTAGACAAGTATTAATTTCGGGAGTATTAAACCTATTCTTATTTTCAGGTGCAGTTTTACTACTTATCTCTATAGATCATTACGTATTACTAGTCATCGTTCTTCTGTCTATAACTTTTACTTGGTCCTACAAGTGTAGATGGTTTCCGTTTTCCTTCCATAGGTGATCAGCCATACTCGACTTTTCAACATCTCCACGTATTACAGCTTTCTTATAGAGGGTGACGTGTATTACCTTTGTATATTTTTCGATTTTTCCATGGAATCCTGAAGTTGAAGTCCAATCTAAACAAATTCAAAGTCCAATATGCAAGTCGAATGTAAACCAATTCAAAGTCCAATGTGCAAGGGACAGGAAAGCGGTTTGATCAGTACACACACAGACATGGTGACTTGCCACCTACACGATCCAGCGTACACAATTACCAACCGGCCGTTCTTTCCTCCTGCCTTGCCTTCCAAAACGACCTGAATTTATAGTTGTCGAAGACCAACTGATTTGCATATATGCACGAGATTTTGCAAGAGTTTCCGAGATCATACCATTACAAAACGCTGTCGGCGCCATCTTGGAATTCTTTTCTTATCCTAGCTTCGCAGCGATGACAAAGCACACACGCACACCTAGGTCGTTTGAACAGTAAGCCCTCATTTTCACAGCTTTTGACTTTTTCTCTCTTTTGACTCGTACAAGATACCCTAGGTGAGTTGTGTTGTGCTCCTGAATACTGTCTTAATATAATATGGATTACATATTCTTTAAAATTTTTTTTGATATTGTATAAACACTGTGATGAGATATCGAGTGGTGTCCTTTGATGTTTGGTCCAGGTTTCTTGTAGCCGATGTCAAGGTTTCTGGATTTTAAACATATATCGTTTGTGAATGAAATCTCAAGGTGTAAAGCCAAGCGACTATAAAATATGTTGACAGCAGAACGAGGCAATCGACATTTTGCAACCATTTTTGAGACGAGAGAACAGAAGTGGTAGAGATTCCGTGTCACATTTTTTTTTAGACTATGACAAAACCGTGCCAAATTTTTATATTATCAGGCTGACTTAGATGTTGTAGGAAGTCATGTTGCCACACCCAACGTTTGCTAGTGGCACCTGATTACACTAGGATATCACCACACACTTCAGCACATCTAGGTACACTTTGGTGTTGACTTTAAAGTTTACTTCAAAAGTATCAGGTGGCATGACATGACCCTCACTTGAAACCACACCAAAGACCATAAGCATGGCCAGGAATTCATTGAGCTGTGCCCTCAAGCATTTTGAGGGTGCTGGCAATGATCCTGCTATCATAACTCGAATCGATAGAGAGCATGAGTTGTACAGCGGCGCATCTCTGATCTCGCTCATTGAACATTGCGTCACTTTTACACATGATATAAGGCTCCTATTGCTCTCGGGATTTGTTCACAACTGAGCAACTAGTAGATGGTCTGCAACAAAAAAAAAAAAAAGAAAACCGGTTTTCATCAAACGGAAATGGAATCCTATCGTCTTTTCTAAGGTGACAATTTTATCGCTCCACACTATTTGCAGAATCAATTTGACACTTACTACCGGAAGCGCTCTATCATAAATTATCCAATCATGGACAAGCAGTCAACCAGAATACAATGAATAAACATGCTCATCTAAGCATCGCAAAACAAAACCTAAGTCAACTGACACAGAATCACAGGAAGCTGGTTTATAAGACGGCTAGAATGTTCCATTAGGCTTAAATATGCAAGTCCATTCAATGAGTTATGATTGGTTTCTAGCCATGTGTGATTTATCTATTACTAGAGGGAACACCAAGCGTAGTCCGGTCGTAAAGTATGCTGAAATATATTTTAATTTTAGTAAATTTCGTATATATTATTTTAGAGTCAATTTTTTATCGATTCTTATATATAATAAAGTTGTGATTTAAAAAAAAAAAAAAATATATATCCATATGACTTCGGTGCATCAGCTCAAAATCAAAACCGAAACCAAAACTGAAGAAAAAAAAAGAAAATATATAACTTGAGTTACTTCAGCTGAAACCGAAACCAAAACTTGTGAAGAATTCTTGGTAAAATTATTTATTACAAGAAATGGAAGGTCATAACAATTAAACGGCAGTCACTCGGAAGAAAAAAGATGTAAGCGTGATACACAAAATAACACACACGCTATCGCATTAATATATTGATAGAGCACTTATGACGATATGTATCAATTGATTTTTACTCCTTCCTCCCGACTCAGTAGACGAGAATACTGGTCTGGCGAAAAATGAGTTTCTTCTGACCAAGCTAATTGTGAGGGAGTAACCTGGACAGCGTCCAAGCAAACAAACAGAATCTGGGAAACCTTAGTCATCGAGTGTGATGTAATCTAAAATTGGTAGCACTCCTTTTAACTGACGCCGTAATTTGCAATGCTTCTTAACATTGAGGTCTTCTCTCCATTGCCAAAAACTTGGCTGTTTATCCTCTATAGTTCGTCCTTCTTATAAGCGCTATTCTCTCTATATGTAAATTAATGCCACATTCATATTGTGCGGTTAAACACACCTAAAAAAATGCATTCACTTCTTGTTCTAAAAATAATAAATATATAAATTAAAACCTAATTACGTGCGTAAACAAAAAGATAAATTTCAGAGGCGCAAAGATTTTTAAAATAATATGCCCACATAAATACTGCGGGGAACAAAACGGTGGATGTAGTTGAAAGCATATCACATGACAAAAGAGTGCACTTCTCGGCCAATCAACACTCAGAAAAAGATTTAATTTTCAAAACCTTTTTTCTCACATCGCCTGGGAGCCGATCGACAAATACTTAAACAAATTCCCTCACTCACTCACACTCGGTGCTTCGCACTCTACGTTCCATCACTCTTTGCTCACTTCTCTATTTATGTCAACGACTCCGTTGCTACGTATTTTTCTGCCAGCATGACAAAACATGGTTATCCACATGAACGCGCACGTACACACACACACACACACACACACACACACACACAAGTTCTTGTCTACACGCATGCACACACACACACACACGGCGAATATTGCCAATATTAAGCCACACGTAGAGACATTTACCTTCTTTATTTCTTCTAGCACACAAAAATTAAACCTGTTTTATCAATGAGAAAACAAAGGACTCTCTCTGCTTTTTCTTGTCAAAACAAACAGTCAATAACTTTCGCATTTGCAAGAACTGTCTATCCAGACACACCTTTTGGACACTAAAAAATGATTCGTTTGTTACTTGTTATTTTTGTGTGAATAAACACCTTTTATTTCACATGTTTGATTTTATTTTATTTGTGGTGGAAAAAGGGATTTTATGAGACCGGAGTACCACTACAATATAAAGAATCCAGCTACAAACTTCAGATTTTTTCTTCTTTTTCTTTCCCTAATCTAGTCAACTGACAAATCAAACAAATACGTTGGTTCTTGAGCTAATCGTATCTTTTATTACATGTGGTTAGCCTTATTGCAATCTGGTCATCGACTTTTGGTTATTAAATGTGTTAATCTGAGCAAATAGAGTTGCCTTAACTGTAAAATACTGGTAGACTTTGGAACTGGGGGGGGGAGGTGAATCTCCAAGATAGGTAGGCTAATTCAAAGCCAGCTGAGATGTTGATAAGCAGCTTCAGAGATTGTGGCGACTTAATCGTGAAAAAATTCCTACGAATGCTAAAAATCAAATGGCTATAATTGCTTACACTCTTACAGGAAAAAAATAGCCAATATCATATTTACATGAAAGGACGTTAAAGATTTAAAATAAAAACATTTGTTTTTCTTTGCATTTTAATTTGCTTTACTTTGGTTTGGAAATACTTATAGATGGAATTATCTATGATGTAATTGCCACAATGACAAGTAATATTTTTTTGGTATTTAAGCAGAATAAGGACGATGCTATCGCCGAAATTTGCCGAGCAGTTTGCAAAAGGTGTGAAACGCTAAACAACCAAAATGGCAGCAACCAACGTCATCTAAGAAAGCATTTATTTCCCAGAATTCGTTTTTATAGTTATCTTGATTTGAAAAAAAAAGAAAAAAAAAAGAGATTTTTAAAAAATGATTTTAAATCTCTTAGTTTCGTAAAAATTATTTTTTCTTTGTAACAAAAAAATATTTTCATTTACTAATCTTTTATTAAATTATCTTCATAATAAGAGAATATATATATATATATATATATATATATATATATATATATATATATATATATATATATCATTGAAAAAAATAACCAGTGTTTACGCCTGTGGAGATTGATGAGAGTTGGCTGCGAACCGGATGTTGACACATCCACGGTCAGAGACTAAATAAAAAACTTCTTGTACGCACCGTCTCGACGCATGGCTTCCGGTTGAAAAAAAAAAAAAAATAAATAAATAAAATAAAAAAAAATAAAGGAAAAAAAAAAAAAGAAAAAAAATGATTGTGAACAAATGGGACGCTTTTTCAAAAATTTTAAAAAATCGTCGATTTTCATCGCCGCTGAGAGTCCCCGGAAAAATATAAAAGCACAAGATTTTACGAACCAAGGGGAAAATTCAGCAGAAGAATTCGAGCAGAGAATTCATCTCACTACGTCAGGCCGTGAGGTGATGTTATGAGCCGAGCACCTTCATTTACTAACTGTTGTCTGATTCACACTTAAACCAGTAAGTACAAACCAAAGGAACATTCTCTTTTTGGTGATTTCTCTCCACGCTGATCTTTCTCTCACAAATTCGCGAACATTCTACTCCACCACTAAAACGAAAACTTTCCACAGTCCATCAATAAATAAAACTGCTTTTCTCACTTATTTATTTTATGGAGTCAGATAATTACATGTTAAATTACAAACCTGATAAACTATGGGCCATGCGCCAAAAATCAAACATGAAACTTTTGTTTGGCACCTTTACCTAAACTGCTTGGAAAATTCCGATGACGTACTGTTGCCACATCTGGGTAGGTCCTGTTCCAGATTTCCTGACAGCATACAAAATTTACTTCGAAATCTAGTGGGCGGTGTCCTTTTCTCCTTTCTGCTCCTGTCATGGAAGAGATGTTGCGAGCCTCTCTTTGCTCTATCATTATTTTCATGGCAGGTGCTCGACTCAACTCCACTATGGTTCATTCTGGTAAGTATTTTGTAGCAAACACCCAACTAGCTTTAAAAACTATCAACAATTTCCCTTACTCTTTATTTGTTCCTAAATCTAAGCGAAAACTCCATGAATAGAGGTTTTTTTTTGCTGGAACTGTTGGTCTGTGGAACACAATACCATGAAGCTGCTTTCCGACTGACTATAACATGGTCGTTTTCAAGTTCTACGTGAACAGGTTCTTGAAAGGCCGTCCTCTAAAATAAATAAGCTTATCAAATTTCCATTAATGATACCCATTAACCCTTATCATTGAGTGGCCTTCTGGCCTTGATGAGCAGTAACTATATAATGTAAAAAAGAAAATAAAAAGAATTCATATTCTTCTAGTCGGGTTTCAAGTATCAACTTTGACCTAGAGCTGGTTCATTATCATGGCATCCATGATTTACGACACAGTTTTTCCCAGCATATGTGTTGGTCTGGCATCTGATTAATCTGACATTTTATCAGTTCTTTTGATTCCACCATATTTGCACATAGGAGACAAATGCAGGAGATTGTTTGGTGTTTACTGAGATGCAGAAAATCGACCTTTAGTATTTTGACAAAGTTTTTCCAAGTTGTTGGGAATCATGTTTCCTTTAAGCAACGATGGGACAAATTTCTAAGGATGCGAGCAGTTTTGAATCACTATGTGATTCATAGCTTCTTCATTAATCACAGATTCAAGCAACTTACTCATAAGACACAGGAGGCCGATTCGTCTGTACTGAGATGCACAAGACCAATCTCCCATATTTTAGAATACTAATTTAGCAGATTGCTTGTTAGCACCACTAATAAAATAATTAATTGATAGTATGACACAAAGCACGGAATAAATAACATAACCTCTTCCAAAAAAACAAAACAAAAGGATTTACTTGGGCAGCAGAAAGTTGAAAATTGAACTGTGTCCAGGTTGAAAAAAAAAAAAAAGTAGAAAATTCTTTTGGTGTGTCAGGTCAGGCGGCAGTCCTGTGGATTGCCAGGTTGGCCAGCAGTTATCTTCAATATCCTCATGCTATGGTGTCCAGTGGACAGTGACGAAAGGAGAGGAGAGAGGTGTCTGGCTTTGCCGCTGACCAAAGTTTCCCAAAAGCTAAAAAAAAAAAAAATAAATAAAAATGTTCCATAGGGGACAGATGAATCAATGCGTCCTGTTAGTTGATTTGTCTGAATGTGGCTGAATCACTCACGGGGGAGGGGGAGCAGGGTATTGATTCACAAGAGAAATAAATATTTGTGACTGCCACACTGGTTAGACTATGGAAGTTTTCCAAAATGATAGGAAGTATTTCTCTTTTAAGCAACAATTAAAGTTGTCAAAGGCTTTGTAATCTTAATACCTTGCTAAACTGGAAGTATATAACAATTAAACGACCCGAATGTAAGTGTGACACAGAAAATAACGCACACGTTATCGTGTTAATATATAGATATTTATCGTCCACAAGCACCAAAAACTTGATTTAAACAAGTATTAAAAGTTGACCTGCGTTCATCTATGGATTGAGGAACGAAATGGATCGTCTCATTTCATCCTGTTAAGACTTAGCTTCTGTCTTTCAATCATAGGCGTGCTTCTTTTCTTCCTGAGATTCCTGTGGACGACTTTGTTTCTGATGAGAAATCGACTCTCAAACGTTTTCATCTTTCTTGGATTCCATATATAAAATCCATTCTCTTTCTGCTTCTCGTAAAATCGGTTCTCTCTATCGCTCTAAACACTTTCTCACATCAAATGCTTTTTTTATATCTCTACAAACCTACTATCAGACCATGTATTAAATACTGTTGTCATATTTAAGCTGTTGAATCTCTGATTTGAAGGTCCTTGATAAATTGCAGAAACATATCTGTAATTTGATTGCCCCCCCACACTTTTCTTCTTCACTGTAACCTCTCTCTCTCACAGATGTACTGTTGCTAGTCTCAGTGTTTTCTATAAATACTATTATAGCATGTGTTCTTCGGAATTGTCCAATATATTCTCTGCTTCCTTTGTTCCAGCTCGTTTGACTCATTCGTCTCGTGGTTTTCACCAATTCACTGTTTTAATACCTCATTGTGATACAGCTTCATATCAGAGTAACTTCTAAGAACTGCAAGGTCGTGGAACTCACTTCCTGCTCACTGTTTTCTTTCTACCTACAGCCTTGGTCTTTTCAGAACTAAAGTCAATAGGCATCTACTGTCTTTGCAATAATCATCTTTCATTCTTGTTAGCTCCTTACATTAAGTGGCTTCATGCCTTGTCTTAAGCAATTTCCATTAAAAAGAAAAAGTAGATAAAAAATGCTTTCTTTCTCTATCTCTACAAACCAATCAAACCAGATATGGAGTATTGTTGTCATATTTGGTCTGGCGAATTTTTTGTCCCATTTAAAAGTCTTTGATAAAATGTAGAAACGTATCCGTAATTTGATTGGCCCTCACACTTTCTTCTCGGTCACAACCCCTCTCTCATAGACGTGATGTTGCTAGTCTCAGTCTTTTTTTTTTTTTTTTAAAATAAATACCATTATGGCATGTGTTCTTAAAGAATTGTTTGGTTTATTTCCTGCTTTATTTGTTCCATCTCGTATGATATCTAGTCGTTTCCACCATCATCACTGTTTTGCGGTCTCATTGTAATACAGCTTATTATTTCAATACCTTCCTTCCAAGAACTTCAAAATTGTGGAACTCTTCCTGCTCACTGTTTTCCTTCCTACCTACAGCCTTGCTCATTTTTCAGGGCAATATGCATTTCCTGCCTTGGCAGTACTCATCTTTCGTTCTTGTTAGCTCTTTATATCAATTAGCTTCATGCCTTGTGTGAACAACTGTGAATTGGTAGTCAAGTGTGTAGTTAAATAATCAAGTGTTAACTATTCTCCACTTGTACCGATGGATTGTTAATTATACTACACTTCCAACTAATAATTTCCAGGGTTAAATTCTACATACTGCTTGTTAAACTCGCTATTCCAAATTCGATACACGGCTGTCAAAATTTCCTACTTCAACGTGTTTTTGTTTTTTTTTTTTTTTTACATGGAGGTCACCACTTATCAAGGCCCAGAAGCTACTCGGGGATAAGGGTTATTGTGTGTACAGTAATCAATGGGATAGTATCATAGTAATAGTTAGTATTGGAGATTTGATAAAGTGTCATTACTTAAGGGGGCGGTTCATCAGGAATTTGTTTATGTTGGACTTGAAGACATCCAAGTTGAAGTCAGGAGGGAAACAGGCAAGTGGCAGAGAGTTCCACAGGCGTGCACTTCTAAGAAAGAAGCTTTGTTCATGGAATCTATGTTTTGATTTAGGCACGGATAAAGAGTGGGGAAAATTATTGACAGTGGTTTCAGTTAGTCGGGTGTTTTTCTTGAAAGATTGTCGAGGGGGGGGCAGAGATTGGAGCTCAGACGAGCACTTGCCATGGAAATAATGATAAAACAGACAGGCTCGCACCGTCTCTTCTGTGGGAGAGAAGTTGCTGGGAAGAGAAAAGGGCATCCCCCACCAAGCCACAAAGTCTATTTTGTACTCTGTCAAGGCAGGATAAGCTGTTTTTAGCAGCTCCTGCCCAGATGTGGCAGCAGTACTCCATCCTTGGACATACTTAGCTTTTATATAGATAGAGAATTGCATCAGTAGTGAGATATCTTCTGAAGTGGTAGAAGGATCCCACCATTTTCCCAGCGACCTTGGCCACAGACTTGATGTATGTGTTCCATATCAGGAGAAAAGGTCAAACCCAGAAGCTTATCAAAACATGGAGCCTCCTCTAGACAAGATCCATTCATTTCAATTGATGCCAGATTCGTCTAGATTCAGATAAAGTTAATCTCAGAAAAATCAAGATTTTCTTTTTTAAAATTTAAACCGGAAGCATCTAGTAATTGTCTGTATTTTTGAGATGAGGTGTTTTCATTGATTGAGATTGTCGGACTGACTTCCTCATCTTGGTTGTTATAGTCACAACGTTTCGGCCGTTTTTCCCTCCCGCCTTCATCAGGTGTTTTGTATCCTAGTGACATATGGCCGAGTGGTCCTAGACGTTGTATCAAAGTTTACAGTTACCCAAAGATGCAGAGTTCAATCATGAACAAAGGCAGTGAAAAGTAACATTCAAAACAGAGAATCAGCAACTATGTCCCAGAGCCTAGCTGGAGTCCTAACACGGTACCCCCGTAATAATAATAAAGGGTTGGGTTCGAGACTCCTAACAAACGGTTCCCCAGTTTGATACAAAACACCTGATGAAGGCCGGAGGGCAAAACGGCCGAAACATTGTGACTATAACAACCAAGATGAGGAAGTCAGTCCGACAATCTCAATTAACGGAAGCATCTAATTTTCATATGAGGTGACTAGTTCACAGCCATATAAAGAGAAGCAGTAGCCGTTTTTTTTTTTTTTAAATTTTCTTCATTCTTTTTGTCTGCACAAAACAGGTTTGTACCAATTTTTAAGGCATTTCATCAAAAGTCTTTTGCTCTAATATATTGCTTTCTGTCATATATGGTTAACTGATCTAGAAAAAATTTGAGTGAAAAAAAAGAGTGATATATTTTGAAGAGCGAAGCAAAATTTATAAACGAGTTATAATACAGATAATCAATGCTGATAAGTTTCTGAAATGAAATTTGTGTAAAGTAGAATCTATTTACATATGAGACACACTTGTCCCATCAGAGTAATTTGAGCCGCAGTAAGGACTAATGAAAACTGTATTCCCAAAGTGATAATATTAATAGCCATTCACGTTGGGATTATTCTGTCCTTAGTATATCAGTATTTGTTTGCAAGCTAAATTCTCAGTCCGACTTTATTTATTATCTATCCCTTGAGTCTCATTGACAGCAAAACTTCTAGAAGTCACTCCAAAGTAATTTAGTTAGCAACCATTTATATCCATTTTGAGATTTGTAAAAGTTTATCAGAAAAGAGCAAATTAAGAGAAATACAAATCAATACATAAAAACGATGCGCTTATCTTTAATGATTCTACCTTATCTAAAAGTAAAAGGAAATTATATAAGAAATGGAGAATGGCAGGCATATTAGTTGAAGCAATGAATCTGCCAAACTTGCTCTATATAAAGAGTACAGAACTGTTATAAACCAACCGTATCCACCCATTTTTATGATAATTCAGAGAGAATTTTATAATAGAATTATAATGTATAACCAGCGGGACCTGTGGAAATTCAACAGGGCACTCATTCATATGTAATATATTGATGTTGGCATTCTGTAGATGTTCAGTGTAAATGAAGACACTCTGATATTATTGTAGCTTTTTCGTTAAAACTGCAAAAGTATTTATCTAAGCTAGCACAAACGCCCGGCAAAGCCCAGTCGTAAAGTACACTTAAATATATTTTAAATTATGTAGATTTCTTTTCTATATTATTATAGACTTAATGTTCTATCGATTTTTATATATTATAAAGTTGCGATTTCAAAAATAAAAAAATATATTCATATGACTTAGGTGCATTAGCTTGAACTTGAGACTGAAATCAAAACATATATATATATATATATAACTTAAGTTCCTTCAGCTACAGTCGAAACCGAAACAAAACTTATGAAGAATCCTTGGTAAAATTATTTATAAAAAATAGATGACTTAAGTGCCATCAGCTATAATCGAAACTGACATCAAAACTTATGAAGAATTCTTGGTAAAATTGTTTATGACAAGAACTGGAAGTACATAACAATTAAACGACACAGATGTAAGTGTGACAGAAAATAACACGCTATCGTGTTTATATATACGAGGGGCGTGCAATAAGTAATGTCTCTGACCTACTGCCACTGATCTGATCTAGATGAAATTTTGCATGTGCAATGATTTATATCTCTACGGTTTATGTGGCAAATTACAGCTCTGAACTAATTGTGGTTTCTGTTTTACAGGTGTTTGAAATGAGTCAGGTGTGAAATGGAGCCTGTTGAATGTCGAGCAGTGATCCGGTTTTTGTATTTGAAAGGACGCACTCCACAGGAGACTTTTGATGAAATGAAAGAAATTTATAGTAATAATGCCTCATCATATGACCTTGTAAAACTCTGGCATCGAGAATTCAAACATGGGCGGAAGTCTGTGGAAACAGCTCCCAGACCTGGTCGCCCCCCTTTCTGCCATTGATGAGGCATCTGTCTGTCAAGTTGAGGCTGCCATTTTGGAAGATCGGCGCATTACTATTCGCCAAATAGCCCAAGATGTCAAGATTAGTACAGGGTCTGTAGAAACTATCATTCATGACCATTTGCATATGCATAAGGTGTCTGCCAGATGGATTCCCAAGTTGTTCACACCATTCCAGAAGTGAGAACGCGTTGAGTGCTCGAGGATGAATTTGGAGATGTGCCAAGAAGATGAGTCAAAGTTTTTCAAAAGACTGATTACACAGGATGAAACCTGGGTCCATCACTATGATCCAGAGACCAAAGTTCGGTCAATGCAGTGGAAGCACTTGGACTCACCACCTCCAAAGAAGGCAAGGGTGCAGCCCTCCGCTGGCAAGGTCATGCTCATAGTCTTCTGGGACCAGGACGGAGTAATGATGACAGATTTCCTGGCAAAGGATACCACAATTACAGGAGCCTATTATGCTTCACTTTTGAGGAAATTAAGGGAAGCTATCAAAATCAAGAGGTGGGGCAAGATCAGCAAACGTACCCTGCTCTTGCAGGACAACGCTCCGGTCCACAACTTGCATTTTGCCAGATCAGAAGCACGGGCGTGTGGTTATGAAATACTCCCCATCCTCCCTACTCTCCTGACCTTGCACCCTCTAACTTTCACCTCTTCCCAGCTATGAACTAGTTTTTGAAAGGAAAGCGTTTCCCAGATGATGCAGCCTTTATTTCTGAGGTCACGTCGTGGTTGGAGGACCAACCTGGGGTGTTCTACAAAAACGGTCTACAGAGCTGCATCAAATGATGGGAGAAATACATAACTCTTGGTGGTTTCTATGTAGAGAAAGAGTAATAGCTGTGCCAAGTTTCGTTGCTCTACTACTATGAGAAGTGGGTCAGGAACATTAGTTATTGCACGACCCTCGTAGATATTGTTTTTATTTTGGTCGACACTTTTAGCTAATATTTTAACATCTAAGGGTTCATTATTTTGCAGTATTAGTACGTATTAAATCCACAATGAGTAAAATAGGAGCTTTACGGTCAATTTTACAATTATGGATGTTTATATATATATATATATATATATATATATAATTATTCGAATCCCGCGACACGAGACATCTCTGGCTCGATTAGCGGAGGCCGTATCCATTCGGCTACTATTAACCGTGTGAAATAGCGTTGAATTTTAAACATTTTAATTTAAATGTTCATTACGTCAGACAGACAGTGATCAAATCGTTATACGATGATCTACGCATAAGAGCTAAATTGACCGACTTTTTAATTTAACGGAAAGTGCTCAACGATAAGAAACGAATTTCTTAAAGGGGCTGTCATAATTATTTTTGTTACTATAATAATTAAATACCTACAGACACTAGTGTTTCATCCTTTCGGCATTCTTCAGTGCAGGGTGTCACGATTACTACCAGTCGAACGATTCGAACCCGAATGTATGGATATATATGTATGGATATATATATATATGTATATATATATATATATATATACATACATACATACACACATGCACAGGCACACACCCATATATATATATATGATGGACCCTTCACTAACCTCCCTCCCACCTGTCGATTTCAACGTATGAGCTTCTGACACAAAAACCAAGTTGCTCGGAAATCCACACAGATGATTTCGTGAAGACTTTGTGTAGAACCAACCACACTTTTTGGTATTACTAACCTTTGTCGGTGCAGATTACCGCCACAGGACAGATTATGCAATAGACCGCAGGGTTTTACATCAGAGTTTCCTTCTCCTAGATGCATGTCTTAACAAAGACTGAGGGTGCATCTCTTCCAGTGAATTAATGCGCCTCCAGATACGAACCTGGAAATTTCTATGATATGGCGTGGTACATACAGCACCTAACCTTCACAAATCGTCACCCATTTGGTACTGGCTTGGCTCAACTTTCCTTAATTTCGGTGATCTGGTAAGAACCGGTGTGTCAACGTGATGCTGCCATATATATATATATATATATATATATTTTTTTTTTTCTTTTTTACACAGTGATCACCACTTATCAAGGCCTGGAAGCCACTCAGCGATAAGGGTTATTGCAAGTACATTACGTTAATGTGGAGATTTGAGGAAGTGTTTACTTAAGGGGGCGGTTCATTAAGAATTTGTTTACATTGGACTTGAAGACATCCAAGTTGTAGTCCGGAGGGAAGCAGGCAGACGGAACAGAGTTCCACAGGCGTGCAGTTATCCATCCAAATTCAGCGCGCCCCAGCCGAGATTGAACTCACTACACGAATTTGTAGCATAATTCAAATCTTGTCGGTAGCTGAATACTTGATGCTTCGCTAGGGCTATAAAGGGTATTTTTTATCGTGGCGCTATCACTAGATGGGGTGCCTCCCACAGCTTAAGAGAGTCTCATCTATCCTCGAGAGAAGGATAGACCGTGCCAGTTTCTCAGGCTGGTATTTTAACTTACGGTACATACAGCACGTCGGCTTCGT